>NC_060014.1:1211346-1512307 GCF_912999745.1 Papilio machaon
ATTCATCTAAACTTTTTTTTTGCTCTTCTTTGAATTTTAATTTACCAGTGATGCTGTTTTTTCTATCGATCTTTGGTTGATTTGAAATAGATTAACAATTTACAAATTAATATACATTTTTATATAAAGGTTACATTCAAACATACTTATGAAATAATGTATTTTCCTATTGGAAACAATACCACATTGTATTACTTGACAATTCAAAGAATTCATCGTTTTAATTCTATTTATTTGAAGAGTTGCAGTGAAATGTTTAATTACCAGAAACATCCTTAACAAAGTTTTATTCTTTTGGAACGAAGTTCCTTATCGCGCGTTGTGAAAGGGGGCTAGACGGAAAAAATTCTTAGGAAAAGTTGTCACGACACTTTTTGCTATAGTAAGTATGTTAACGACGAATGAGCGCTACTTCACCATGGCAACGACGTAACAATATATAACGAAAATTCATAGAAATAAAATGTACTTCTTGTGAAGACTTAAGTTTTTTATTCATAGAATAAACATTGGTTCCTTCACTAATTAATAGAAAGGAACTTTGTTCCATCCGGGTGTCCCTTGACACCTCTCAAGTTTTCTTAATTTTGTGGATATCTAAGATATGTATGTATATCCATTCCATTGTAATCTGTAGCTTATAAGATTTGACCTTTCTGGAAAATACATTATTTGATGTATTTTTGATGAATACACAATTTTATTTTTATATCAAAAGGTGGCAAAACAAACAAACGGCCATCTAAATTTGCCGAAATAGTGAAGCGAACACCGCATATGGACATCCATAATTGCAGATAATAAATGGAGAAGGGAATACATTGAAAGTGGATAATCCCCTTTCCTATGTGTCCCCTCTTCCACCAAATCCACTTCCTCTTCTCATCCTTTATTTAGAAGAGAAGCGTGGAAAGGGAAAAAGGACTAAAATTAGACCTTAAGCACACCACACTCATCAGACTGTACACGGAATGACTTCCACTTGACTTCTGTCTTCTGTGTGGTTGTGGTATTACACTGAGCGAGGCCCATTCGTGTACCCAACAAATATTGTTGTTGCTGGAACTACTACTGTTAAAATGTTATAAGGTTGAGTTTTATCTTAATATATCCTGAGTGGGCACATGTGATCAGTAGATGTTCCCTTATTAGAAAATATTTAATCTAGTACTGTCATAGATCTCTGTCAATCTTACTGACATAAACAATTAGTTTTTTTTTTTTTGATCAAAGTTCTATCTATGTTCAGCACGTGGTATCAATATGAAGGTAGAAGAAGTTGCTGGTCTTTCGACATGCAAGTACTCCGCCAGAGTGCAAGCTCTGCACCTCAGCGATGATGACCTCGCCTTCCTCAAAGGTCTTCGGAGACGGATCAAGAATAGAGTATGTAATATATCAAAAGTTTTTAATCGAAAAGATAAAAGTTTGCATGCAAGGACAGAGGAGGGGATGTTCTCGTATAAATGTCCCTTCCCCTGTTAAGTCCACTTTTCTTAAATTGATGTTTCAAATTTTAAATGAATATAGAATCACTGTGAAAAATGTATAAAAAAACTATCTAAAACTAACGTTTATAAATACTAGCTGCCGTCCGCGACTCCGTGCGCACGAATGTAAAATCTTAAATAGCAGCTGTTTTCTTCCAGATTATGTTTTACATGTATGTCAAATTTCAGCGAGATCTATGCAGCCATACCATCTAAGGATTCGCATTTATTAGTGATAAATAGTTTTTTTTCGTGACAGTGTAGTCACTGTTTGCCTTAAAGAGGCATTTACAGCTTCACCGGGCTTGAAGTGGCCGGGCGCAGATGGCGCTTAGCCTAAACCTCGTTTAAGAGTAAATGATAAATAGTGTTTCACCAAAAATATGTTGCAAAAGTTGTCTTTGGTATGTTTGGATTGGAACCCGGGTATGAGATGTATACATGCTCGTAGCAAACGTCGAGCCGCTATAAAATTTGTATTTAATAATACATTATAACAGACCAAGTTGTATTGAACTATACACAAGTATCGTGGGAGTCAAGTCGCGGTGTCACGTAGCTTTCGGTTAACCGCACCGCCTGTCATACGATACGGGAGAGAGTGCCACTGCGGGACAGAATGCAAGAGGTGGGGGTTATGGAATTTTCTGGACATATTTTATATCTCCGAGATAATTGACCCATTATTATGTTACGATTTAAAGGCATTCAAGAAAAGAGCATGGCCGGCAACGAATCTGTTCCTCTGGTATTGCGGATGTCCATGGGCGTCGGATCAATTATTGTTAGGCGATCCGTTGCTCTTTTGTCCCCCCTTATACTATATAAAATATATCTGTTTTACTCCGTATTTTTACGATTTGAGAACTTTTATGGAATGGTTCATGCATGTTTTATAACTTGGCTCGATTAGTTTTTTTTATGTTAAACTAGCCTTTACCCGCGACTCCGTCCGCGCGTAATAAAAAATAGAAAACGGGGTAAAAATTATCCTATGTCCGTTTCCTGGTTCTAAGCTACCTCCCCATCAATTTTCAGTCAAATCGATTCAGCCGTTCTTGAGTTATAAATAGTGTAACTAACACGACTTTCTTTTATATAGATATAGATGGTGGTAAACACGTAAGAGGACACCTGAATTCGCCAAAGGCGAAACTACATCAGGATGAGGAGACGCATCGAAAGACATTATTTTATCTTTCTATGTATCCCCTCCTCTGTCAGATCCACATTGTCTTGACATTATTTCCTTATTAGAAAAGGTTGGGAAGAAAAAGGGGAGTAAAATAAGTTCTACGAAACTAACACTCGTCAGATTGTACGGGGAATGACTTTGCACTTGAAGCTTGTCTTCTTTGTGGTCGAGCCAGATGTTGCTCACATCTACCACTGGTATACAAGATTATCAAAATCTCTTTCAGTTAGCATCACAGAACAGTCGTCGACGCAGTATAGAACACTTGCGTAGATTGGCCAGAGAATTAAGAGCGGTTAAAGCTTGTAGAGAGGACGTATTATCTGAACGAAGAAGTTTGCTAGCTCAGAGAGATGTTGTACGAACACATTGTTTGAGGTTAAGAAGACATCTTGTACAGGTATTACATATTTAGGGTCTTATTTATTTATAATCTAACCAAAAATATAAAAAACTTGGGTTCAGGCGCTTCAATAGTTTTTTTTTATTACATCGCTTTCTAATGTAATCAAATTAGTTCAATATTTTATATTACTGATCTATTGAAGAAATTATATGTCTTGTTTATATTTATTTTTCATTTCGTTCGCAGTAGACAATGTTAAGTGTGTTGGGGCGTTGCAAGACCTTGAGCCACTAATATATTTGAAAAAAACTATACCAAGAGTTCAATGCTCGCCAAATTCTATCTATATTCTATCTTCTGCGGACTCTAGCTCTAGCACCTTATAATTCTATCTAACTAATTATTTTCAGGTATTAAAAGAAAGATCAGATACAACATCAGTACCTCAAGAAGAATTAGAAGAATGGAAGAAAGAAGAATCTCAAATTATCAAACCGTCCAATACTAGGAACAACGAGATCAAATGTAACTTTAAAAATAGAATAGAAAACTTCGAAGAAGATATAGAGAAGAATATATTGAATGAAGATAAAATATATACAAAAAGTGATATACTGGAAAAAGAATTCAATGATATCAAAATATTCGAATGTCGTATTGATAAATTGGTACAGCAAAGTGTGAATCATATATTTAAAGAAGAGAAGAAGAAGATTTGTGCCAAGACTATATTTATAACGGATAATATTCTCGAAGAGAAGAATGATGGCGTTTTGAATTTATCTGTTAAAGAAGGTAGAAGAAAGAGTCACGGAAGGAAACAGTCGGCTCCGAGAAGAATTGCTTACGTTTATGATGGAAATGGTGAGTTATAATTATTTTTAGACGAAAAAACACTGTACTGTACTGACTATGCTGTACTGTACTGACTGTACTGTACTGGACTGGACTGTACTGTGCTGTACTGACTGTACTGTACTGATTGTACTGGACTGTACTATACTGTACTGTACTGACTGTACTGTGTTGTACTGATTGTACTGTACTGTACTGTACTGTACTGTACTGTGCTGTGCTGTACTGTATAGTGCTGTGCTGTGCTGTATTGTACTGTACTGTACTGTATAGTGCTGTGCTGTGCTGTACTGTACTGTACTTTACTGTACTGTACTGTACTGTACTGTACCACTATGACAGTCTTTGAAAGAATACTAATGGAGTGATACCTCATTTGTTGAAATCGGTTCATTGTTGAATTTAATATTGACTGACAATGTTACAATTATAAATGGGAATGTTTAGATGGATGGATGGATGTTTGTTTTAAGTTATCTCCGGTACGACTCAACGGATCTTGATTAAATTAGGCACAGATAAGAGATTAGTTTTTTTTTATTTTGGGAGAACGGAGTCGCTTGTGATAGCTAGTTTGTAATAAGTCTATTTACAGAGTTATAAAGATGAAATTCGTTTAGATAGGTTTGTTATAATTTCTCATATCTATTGAATTCAACTATATGCATATATTTTTTTATTATACCATGATCAAAGTTTAAATGATGTAACCATTTACCGTTGGTTTCTGAGATTAGAATTCTCATTCCTGTCATTATCTATGACAAAATAACAATATGTTTTAAATTGAGTTTATAGTCTCAGAAATCCACTATTTGTAAGTTAAATTTTGCAAACTGTTAGTAAAACATAATATTTAATATAAACAACTGTCAGAGATTTCGTACGCGCGGAATTAAAAAAAAACTCTAGTAATAAATATAGTCTACTAGCTTTTACCCGCGACTCCGTCAAATGAGTCCGTCCGAAAAATGTACACAAGATAAAAAAGTTCCTATGTCCGTCTCCTAGTTCTAAGCTACCTCCCCATCAATTTTCAGCTAAATCAGTTCTACTGATCTTGAGTTATAAATAGTGTAATTAACACAACTTTCTTTTATATATATAGATGTCACTCTAGGATAGTGTAGCTTCACAACAGTGAAAGAATTTTTCAAATAGGTTTAGTAGTTTTTGAGTAAAATGCGAACAAACAAATCTTTTCTATTTATAATATTAGTATAGAAAATATATTAACAATTTAACAGAAGCAAAAATATCAGAATAACGCCATCTATTTGAATATTTATTAAAATAGATTCTATAATGTTGCCAGTATATACTTTAATTATTTAATCTGTGTAATATTAATTCCAGATGGTGTACTTGATTTAAAGATAAAGAAAGAGCCACAGTGATAGAAAAGACACACAATATAGTATATAAGATGTTATTTACAAACATATGTAAAGACCAAAAAATATTATTATATATTTGTAAATGTTGATACTATTTTATCTACGGAACTTTTACAGTAAAAAAACTCATAAATTTTGTTATTTTTTTACAGTAATGTAGTTTAAATAAACTACCCACATTTTGCAATAATTTCACTTTTTCATACAATTTTGTCAGTTAACAGAATAATTACTATAATGGCCGCCATATTTGAAATTAGGTCTATTTCTGTTTATAGACAAACAAGGATATTAAACTGGTGATAGATGCGATGTTTTCTCTGTTGTTTCTGTCACTATATATATATATATATATATATATAAATATATATATATATATATATATATATATATATATATATATATATATATATAAAAAATTAACTTATGTCATAGTTAATGTTACAAAAACAGTACAAACATCATCTTGTTATATATTTGATATTGACAGGGGGGCGCTAGTGAACTGGTTTAATTTATCTTATTCTTTGTCCACCGGATTGGTCTGTGTATAAACTTGTGGCACTCGCTCTGTGATCTGTACCTCCGTGAAGTTGGCCCCCTCACTTTAATTTTTTTAACTTTTTTTTACGCAAATCGTTTGAGAATCGTTTGAGAGGGTTTGAGAGAAAAGAAATATCGTTTGAGAGTTCCTACTTTCTCCGTAAAAACAATTTCAAATTCTAGTGTGAAGTTGGCCCCCACACTTTACTTTTTTTTCTTTTTTTCAATGCGAATCGTTAGAGAGTCGATTGAGAGACATTAAGAGAAAAGAAATATCGTTTGAGAGTTTTTACTTTTTCTGTAATAAATATTTTAATTCTGGGCATCGAAAGTTACAAATCGATTTTCCTTTTTTTCCGAATTAAATATGGCAATCATGCACTTGGACGTTTCAAATTTATTTTGTAGGTAGAGAATGGTAAGAGAGTGATTGAGAGAAAAGAGAAATCGTTTGAGAGTTAATACTTTTCCTGAAATATATATTTCAATGTCGGAATCGAAAGTTACTAATCGATTTTCCTTTTTTTTCGAAATAATTATGGCAATCGTGCACTTGGACGTTTCAAATTTATTTTGTGGGTAGAGAATGGTAAGAGAGTGATTGAGAGAAAAGAGAAATCGTTTGAGAGTTAATACTTTTCCTGAAATATATATTTCAATGTCGGAATCGAAAGTTACTAATCGATTTTCCTTTTTTTCCGAAATAATTATGGCAATCATGCACTTGGACGTTTCAAATTAATTGTGTAGGTAGAGAATGGTAAGAGAGTGATTGAGAGAAAAGAGAAATCGTTTGAGAGTTAATGCTTTTCCTGAAATAAATATTTCAATTTCTGAATCGAAAGTTACAAATCGATTTTTCTTTTATTACGAATTAAATATGGCAATCATGCACTTGGACGTTTCAAATTTATTGTGTAGGTAGAGAATGCTTAGAGAGTGATTGAGAGAAAAGAGAAATCGTTTGAGAGTTAATACTTTTTCTGAAATATATATTTCAATGTCGGAATCGAAAGTTACAAATCGATTTTCCTTTTCCTACGAATTAAATATGGCAATCATGCACTAAGACGTTTCAAATTTATTGTGTAGGTAGAGAATGCTTAGAGAGTGATTGAGAGAAAAGATAAATCGTTTGAGAGTTAATACTTTTTCTGAAATATATATTTCAATGTCGGAATCGAAAATTACTAATCTATTTTCCTTTTATTACGAATTAAATATGGCAATCATGCACTTGGACGTTTCAAATTTATTGTGTAGGTAGAGAATGCTTAGAGAGTGATTGAGAGAAAAGAGAAATCGTTTGAGAGTTAATACTTTTTCTGAAATATATATTTCAATGTCATAATCGAAAGTTACAAATCGATTTTCCTTTTCCTACGAATTAAATATGGCAATCATGCACTAAGACGTTTCAAATTTATTTTGTGGGTAGAGAATGATTAGGCAGTGATTGAGAGAAAAGAGAAATCGTTTGAGAGTAGATACTTTTCCTGAAATAAATATTTCAATGTCGGGATCGTAAGTAACAAATCGATTTTCAAAAACTTACAAATCTCAAAAATTTAAATATTTATTTCAGAAAAAGTATTAACTCTCAAACGATTTCTCTTTTCTCTCAATCACTCTCTTACCATTCTCTACCTACACAATAAATTTGAAACGTCCAAGTGCATGATTGCCATAATTATTTCGGAAAAAAAGGAAAATCGATTAGTAACTTTCGATTCCGACATTGAAATATATATTTCAGGAAAAGTATTAACTCTCAAACGATTTCTCTTTTCTCTCAATCACTCTCTTACCATTCTCTACCCACAAAATAAATTTGAAATGTCCAAGTGCACGATTGCCATAATTATTTCGAAAAAAAAGGAAAATCGATTAGTAACTTTTGATTCCGACATTGAAATATATATTTCAGGAAAAGTATTAACTCTCAAACGATTTCTCTTTTCTCTCAATCACTCTCTTACCATTCTCTACCTACAAAATAAATTTGAAACGTCCAAGTGCATGATTGCCATATTTAATTCGGAAAAAAAGGAAAATCGATTTGTATCTTTCGATGCCCAGAATTAAAATATTTATTACAGAAAAAGTAAAAACTCTCAAACGATATTTCTTTTCTCTTAATGTCTCTCAAACGACTCTCTAACGATTCGCATTGAAAAAAAGAAAAAAAAGTAAAGTGTGGGGGCCAACTTCACACTAGAATTTGAAATTGTTTTTACGGAGAAAGTAGGAACTCTCAAACGATATTTCTTTTCTCTCAAACCCTCTCAAACGATTCTCAAACGATTTGCGTAAAAAAAAGTTAAAAAAATTAAAGTGAGGGGGCCAACTTCACGGAGGTGTGATCTGTGACTATAAAAACGAAACAAATTATATTCTATGGTAACTGTCAATTGTCAAGATGACATTTGGCGATTATTTTTTTTGTAGTATTTATGGCATAGTTACGAGACCTTTAAGCCAAAATATTTGGCGGCAATTTTTATTTTTAGCTATTTAAGGAAAAGTATGATTTCATGAAGTGTTATACGCATCGGCCAAAGATTTAAATTTTGTGTTAACTTTACCTATCCTTTGTGACCATCCAAAATTATACAAATTTCATGATTTTTGACTCCTCCCCCGTCTTTGTGACAGCTATGTCACATATATTGCAATTTTTACAAAGAATGAGCAACTTAGCGCAACATGGTGGCATTTTTAAATGCATAAGTGCAATTATTTTATTCCTTGGTATCCATGTATTTTAAATTTGTCGAATACTTTACTACTTTTATTTTATGAAAAAATGTGATGTCACAAAATTTGATCCCTGCCTGCCCCCTTGTCACACAGTATCACACTTCACCGTCCCCCCTCCCTTTAACGTGTGATGTAATTTATAATGACCTGTTTTCTTTCAAACAGATTAAAATTTAACAAAAGAGAGAATTTTTAAAGTATTTTTAGTTCATTTACATTGACAAAGTACTTAGACAATAAAATATTACTGAAGGGGTTGACCTTACGTATGATAATGGTTCAAGATAATTCAAGAGTTTAAAAACTTTGGTTCAATTGTTGTTGAAGACTTTAAAAGCAGAGTATCAGTACCAGTCTTTACGAAATTATATTAAAATCATAAACAAGATTTGTAATCTTATCTATTAGGTATAAAATCTTTGTCGATTAGGCATAAAACATTCGTTGTTTAATCTATGATGAAATATTTTTTTAATGTTTTATTTAGTATCCGTTTTTTAAATCTTTGGTCCAAAGCGAATTTTATAAAAACTGTTATGTAAAATAGTTATATACAAGTATTTAGTTTTAAGTAAATCTCCAAGGAAGATATGACCATATTATATGTGATGTTGAATTTAAATAAATAATATTAGTTATTCAAAAGGAGTTTCATTTTATAATGGTTAATTATCATTGGCTTTTGAGACCAAAGTCCTTTTACAAATACTGTTAGCTCTGTTTAAGCATAGATAATAACAGTTGTGATATGTTTTAAATAACGATTTTGGTCTTGGAAATCAACGATAAAAAATTAATATTTCAAATCTGAGTTAAAACTGAAATACGGCTTATGGGTAAAGAGTTGATTATTATTTATTTCGAAACACTTAATATTTCGTATAGCGCCATCTTTTTTTTTTCAGAAGAATGGAAGTTTTAATGTTGTAATTTAAAGTAAGTGTCATCTAGCGTTGAGTGGAAAAAGTTCTGAGAAAAATTTATTTCTAGTTAAATAATTTAAACAGCTAAACTTTTTAATATATTTCTTTTAATGCTTCAATATTACAAGCAGTTAAAGTTTAAAAATCTTACTTGATTAAATTTTAAATCAGTAAGACAAAAGAGCAGCAGACGAATGTTCATTTTTAGAACTGACAACATTTATCTGAAAAAAAAACGACCCCTAGCGGTATTTGTAGAAATCTTTCCTTTTGTCTTCTTCAATCCAATATGGCGGCAAACGGCGTATGAACGGTGCAGAATGTTTTGATTAGAATAGTACCATAAAAAACTCAAAAAAGCAACGAAACCCTTAAAAAAATACGCAATGGCCGGCGCGATTTATGTGGTGCTGTGCTGAGTCCTCGACATGTGTGATAACTCGCTTGTTTTGTGTCAATAACAGTATTAATTTGTGAATTCGTTTGTAAAAATATGGGATAATATTTACTAGATGTTGTTATTAGTGTTGTACGATAGTAGGTTACTCGCTAGATATGTCTGCCGATGATAAAGACACGACATGCCCTACAACGAGTGAAGAAACATCTGATATTGTGAAAAATATAAACAATAAAATTTCCGAAGAAAAATGTGAGAAAACGACTAAACCGCCACGAAAAGTCTCATTTCCGAAGGAAGAACAATTAGTGACTAAATATTTCGAGCCATTCAACCCTTGGGAAGATGGTAAGTACTATTTTCCACCTTAAATCTTATTGGAAAACATAAATACTGACATTGAAGATTTATAATTCTTCCTTTGTCTTCTTTAATTACTTTGTAATAATTTTACGTAAATTACACATTCTGTTACTAAAAAAATAGTCATACAATTCTGAGGGTACTGTTGGAATTAATTTGTACAATCAATGATGGATGAAATTTTGATCAATTCTCGATTTATAAAATTAAATATATTTATGAATTAAAATTATAAAAATAAACTGTAAAAGATGATTAATAGCTTTCTACTAATAATTTAAAATATAATACTACATGTTTCATTTGAAAATAACATCTTAACAAACATATCTACCAAAGAGATACAGTTTGTCAAAAGTGCTACTCATATAGCAGTTCATTTAAGATCATTTTATTTATCCTCTTCATAAATGAGGGATGGCAAACTGATGGTATGAATCACAATATTTTTGGCATGTCATTCTACATAAAATTCATATACACTATAAAAAAGTTTGAGGCAGATAGATGAATGAACACCAGTAAATTCTAGTATACAGAGTGTTCCCAATAATTACAAAGTCAAAATAACATGATGGCATATCTACAACCTTATTAAATATTTATAGAATAGTAGTACATTGATATATAAAGGTTTGCCACCCCTGTTGTCAATAAAAGTGAACATTGTTCACTTTATTTGGTAACTACCTGACAGGTTATGATAAAAATTTGTTAGGATAAAGTAAGGACTATAAAATAGGTTTGTGCCATAAGATTAATTTGTCAGTTTTATAATAAATTCATATATTTGACATTTTTTTAACTTTGTCATTACAAAATGCAGAGATCAGTTAGTACGAAATTGTCTCTAACATTGCTAAAATCATTAAAATATAAATTGTTTTTTTTATTTGAAATATTGATTAATTTTTTTTATATATCAAAAGGTGGCAAACGAGCATACAACCACCTGAATTCACAGAAATAGCGAGGCGAACGTTGCCCATAGACATCCGTAAATGCAGATGCATTGCCTACCTTTAATCAACGGTGAAACGCCCAGAAAGAGGACATATCTCCTTCCTATGCGTCCCCTCTTCCACCAAATCCACTTCATCTTCCCATCTATCCTATTAGGAAAAAGGTGGGAAGGGAAAGAGGACTAAAATTAGGCCTCCTGGACCACATTCATCAGACGAAACGCGGTATTGCTTCCACTTCACACCTGCCTTCTGTGTGGTCGTGGTATTGCACAGATCAACCTGGCCAATTCTTGCACCCATCAAATATTGTTGTTGCGGGATCTACCACTGTAAATTTAATAATAAGTTAATTGAAGGAAAAATTATATTCAAAGCTGGTTATAGCTTTACAAGTATGCTGGTCGAGATTTAGCACCTATTTACAGTATTGGTCAACAGAGTTATGTGAGATTGTATAATTTAGAGATCTGTGACGCTCCTTTCAGTCCTCGGGCTATCACCCAACTGTACTCTAACATTGGCACTTATTACAATTTTCAAATTAATTACAATCATATTTTAAATGCAATAATATATTGTACTAAGTTGAGAGAGTCCCGGTCTGTTCTTTTGGAGATCCCGGGACTCTAACTAGTTGCACTCGAGGATGGCCACCAAGAGTGTTTTAGTGAGTCAAATCTCACATAACCCTGCCCTTCCCCCAGAAGGCAGGGTATCTTTGAAGATTTCCCTCACAAAAAAAAATGTCGAGAGAGAGAGAGAGAGAGAAGAAAGTTGAGAGTTGCTTGATGGTCATAGGGTTGAGTAAAAACACAAATCTTACTAATATTATAAACTAGCTTTTACCCGCGACTCTGTCCGCGCGGAATAAAAAATAGAAAACGGGGTAAAATTATCCTATGTCTGTTTCCTGGTTCTAAGCTACCTGCCCACCAATTTTCAGTCAAATCGATTCAGCTGTTCTTGAGTTATAAATAGTGTAACTAACACGACTTTCTTTTATATATATAGATGTGAATGTTTGGATGGATGTTTGTTTGAAGGTATCTGCAGAATGGCTCAATGGATCTTGATGAAATTTGGCATAGTTGTAGAACATAGTTTGGAAGGACCCATAGGCTACTAATTAAGTTTTTTTATAATTTCACATGAAAGGACTCCCAAGCGACAGCTGATAACAATTAAATCTCTCATCTTTATAATATTAGTGTATGTAAAACAAGTATATCCTGATGATATAACATTGTCATCATCCTCATCATCTCACTATACCTACTTTGTCACATATATCATTGAATTTCTTCTCAGATATGTGCAGCATCACAATGTTTACCTTCATCGTAAGAACGTCGGATAAATGTACATATAGTACAAATTTATATTTAGTAGTCCAGAAACAACATGCGTTGCAATGAATTGATCGGCTTGCCAGGTGAAATACCACGGCCATACAGAAGACAGGCGTGAAGTGGAAGTAATTCCAAGTACAGTCTGATGAGTGTGGTGCAGGAGGCCTAATTTTAGTCCTCTTTCCCTTCCTTTTTCTTGTAAGGAAAGGATGGGAAGGGGAGGTGGATTTGATGGAGGAGGAGATGCATAGGAAGGTTTAATTTTCTCTTTTTGTGCGTCTCCTCCTTCGTCGATTGGGGGTAGGCATCTGCAATTACAAATGTCTATGGGAGGCAGTCGCTTCGCCATTTCAGCGAATTCATGTGGCCGCTTGCTCGTTTACCACCTTGTAAAATAAAAAAATGTATATGTAAGTGGAAAATCGAAAAACACATTGGTACATGGCGGGATTCGAACCCAGAACCTGCAGATTGCAAGTCAAGTGTTTAACCCCTGAGCAACCGACGCTCTTAACAGTGTCATACATATATTTAAATACAGGTGTATTGACCACAAACCATCTGTGGTTAAAAGATATTCAGAACTATGTATTTCTCTTTCATTTATAGATATAACTAGCTGTTGCCCGCGACTCAGTCTAGAATTTAAATAAAAAACTCTTTGTGTTCTTGTAGACTATGTTCTACATCTGTGACAAAGAAATCATCAAGATCTGTTGAGATGTTCCGGAGATATCTTGTAACAAACATACATCTATCCAACTAAGTACGCATTTACAATATTACTAGCTGCTAGTGACTCCATCCGCGCAGAATTAAAAAAAAACGTAGAAAATAGTTTATGTGTTCTTCCAGAATATACTCTACATTGCCAAATTTTATCAATAACCGTTACGGAGATACCTTCAAACATCCATCCATCTAAATATTCGCATTTATAATATTAGTAAGATTGTGTTATTATTTGATCAAAACATCGACAACACTCTTAATTGTTTATTTGTAAGTACTCGTATGAGTTTCAAGTTTACGAGATGCATTTTCTGTAATTGGTATATACTGCGAATGAAGGCTTCTGTATCATCCGGGATTTTGCCGGTAATCCACCTTAAAAGCGACAGTTGTTTGAACGTTTCGTATGCATTGAGATGACGCGGAAACAATAACCAATAGGACGAACCTTTGTGTTTATACGAAATTAGGCCGGTCAATGATACACGACTAATTGCTTTCCAATATTATGGCTATCTTTTGCGCAACGCAGTGTTATCTAATTGGTTTTTTTTAGAAGTGTAACAAGGCAACTTTTCTGTAAGTGGTACACCGCGTACGGCCCTGACTGTACATCAATTGCTCGTAGGTAGAGTTTTGAGGTTAGTTGCTTAGTGGAAATAGGGTTTAATTGTATAATTCACTGATATCCGGGTCCGAAATATAATCACCATGTTATAAACAATCATTAGAAATGATTAATGAGTACGTATCCAACCCACCTGTGGCTACCCATCATAGTTATACCTATCCATGAAGATTATAATGTAGGGTTTCACTGACTTAGGTACAGCACAGGTATAGTGCATTATGTTATCTATTTCTTTTCATCTATATCTTACTAATATTATTAATGCGATTGTTTAGATCAGGTCGAAATTGTACTTAAAGCATTACTAATTCTCACTCTGTCTTCTATTGACCTAAGTCAGAATTAATAATAATAATAATTGATCTTAAAAGTAGGTAATTTGGCCATTGGGGGTCTGTGGTAACGGTTCATTTTGGAAAAGGGGGTCACTTTTCCAAAATAGTTTGGGGATCCCTGGTTTAGATGGATGGATGTTTGTTTGAAGGTATCTACATAACGGCTCAACTTGTCTTGATGAAATTTGGCACATATGTAGAACCTAGCTTGGATGAACAAATAGGCTACTTATTACTTTTTTTATTATTCCGCGCAAACGGAGTCGTGGGCAACAGTTATTATTTAATAAACGTGTAGTGTATATGTAATTCCGAAAAAAAAAATTATGAATGATGTATTTGCGTCATTTATAATGAAAATAAAAAAATTTAAATTTTTGTCTGTCTGGAAAGCCGCGCGCCTCACATTGGGCAATATTTTCGAATATCATATTATTAGGATAAAGTCATTCGAACTGTTTTTTTGTTGTTTTTTTTAAAAAAACATGGCCTCCTTCTGTCAAAGAGTCAAAGTCCTCCTACCTGGCACATAGAGTACTAAAACCAATTTTAACTTACTGGTGTTGCTACATGCTTCTTGTATTGCCAGTGTCATCTTTAAAAAACTTACTCATCTAATAATATACATTTTCGTCATGATATTGGAACGAAGTTCCTTATCGCGCGTTGTGAAAGGGGGCTAGACGGAAAAAATTCTTAGGAAAAGTTGTCACGACACTTTTTGCTATAGTAAGTATGTTAACGACGAATGAGCGCTACTTCACCATGGCAACCACGTGACAATATATAACGAAAATTCATAGAAATAAAATGTACTTCTTGTGAAGACTTAAGTTTTATATTCATAGAATAAACATTGGTTCCTTCACTAATTAATTGAAAGGAACTACGTTCCATCCGGGTGTCCCAACACACCTCTCAAGTTTTTTTAAACTGCTATTATCGCAGTGGATACTTACGGTTAACACAACTCGTATCCAATTAACGTGATCTTGGCACTGTGTCAGATTAGTCATGCATTATTGTGGTTGTATTTGTTCGCGTTTACACTGCTTATATATGATCGAAAACGCCCATTGAAACAAGTAGTGAACAAAGAAAATAACAAGATCTATCTTACTAATATTATATACTAGCTTTTTCCCGCGACTCCGTCCGCGCAGAATAAAAAAAAAAGAAAACGGGGTAAAAATTATCCTATGTCCTATTCCTGGTTCTAAGCTACCTGCCGACCAATTTTCAGTCAAATCGATTCAGCCGTTCTTGAGTTATAAATGGTGTAACTAACACAACTTTCTTTTATATATATAGATAGACTAGCTTTTACCCGCGACTTTGTCCGCGCGGAATAAAAAATAGAAAACGGGGTAAAAATTATCCTATGTCCGTTTCCTGGTTCTAAGCTACCTGCCTACCAATTTTCAGTCAAATTGATTCAGCCGTTCTTGAGTCATAAATAGTGTAACTAACTAATTTTTACCCCCTTTTTTATTTTTTATTCCGCGCGGACGGAGTCGCGGGTAAAAGCTAGTTTATAATATAAGTAAGATTTTAAAACTTATAGTTATGTACTTTGTCATTGAAAAATTACTCATACTAGCTAAAAATATAGTTAGTTACATCACCACAGATGTGATTACTCATAAGCTTAAATGAAGATCAACCTAAAATGTTATATTTAACAAAGATAGGCAGAACCCAACTAAGACTCATTTTTGTTTAAAATTCACGTTGACTAAAGATGTTCAATTCACTAGAGATGGGTTTATTAAAATCTATCTATATATATATATATATATATATATAAAAGAAAGTCGTGTTAGTTACACTATTTATAACTCAAGAACGACTGAATCGATTTGACTGAAAATTGATGGGCAAAAAAGCTTAGAACCAGGAAACGGACATAGGATAATTTTTACCCCGTTTTCTATTTTTTTTTATTCCGCGCGGACGGAGTCGCGGGTAAAAGCTAGTTGGTTATAAATCTTTTCGTTTTTTCTATAGAATTTACAATTGAATGTTTCCTGTAATAAATTTGTTTCAGTATTCGAACTCAGGACTTGCAAATTACAAGTCAAGTGCTTAACCCCTGCGCTACCAACCCTTAAATTGATCCCTTCTTAGCTAGCTTACTTATATTATAAATGCCAATGTTTAGATGGATGGATGTTTTAATGTATCTCCGGAACGGCTTAACAGAATGAGATGAAATTTGTCACAAATGTAGAACATAATCTGGAAGAACACATAGGCTTATTACGTGTTTTTTATTCCGCGCGAAAGGAGTCGCGGACGACAGCAGACAAACGGCCACCTTGATTCGCCGCAATAGCGAGGCGACCGTTGCCCATAGACATCCGCTAAGGCAGATGTGTTGCCTACCTTTAATCAACGGAGAAGGGGACGCACAGAAAGAGGATATTTCTCCTTCCTATGCGTCCCTTCTTCCGCCAAATCCTTTCCTAATAAGAGAAGGGTGGGAAGGGAAAGAGGACTAAAATTAGGTCTCCGGTACCACACTCATCAGACTGTATACAGAATTACTTCCACTTGACGCCTGTCTTCTGTGTGGTCGTGGTATTTCACTGAGCGAGGCTCATTCGTGTACCCAACAAATATTGTTGTTGCGGGATCTACCACTGTTAAATTAGCAAGTGCGTATATAAATATATACTTTTGTTTCGTTATCTTATATCTTTATTCTTTATCTATTTCTATATATATAAAAAAAGTCATGTTAGTTACACTATTTATAACTCAAGAACGGCTGAATCGATTTGACTGAAAATTGGTGGGCAGGTAGCTTAGAACCAGGAAAAGGACATAGGATAATTTTTACCCCGTTTTCTATTATTTATTCCGCGCGGACGGAGTCGCGGGTAAAAGCTAGTATATATATAAAAGAAAGTCGTGTTAGTTACACTATTTATAACTCAAGAACGGCTGAATCGATATGACTGAAAATTGGTGGGCAGCTTAGAACCAGGAAATGGACATAGAATAATTTTTACCCCGTTTTCTATTTTTTTATTCCGCGCGGACGGAGTCGCGGGTAAAAGCTAGTATACAATAAACATCGTATGTTTACTGGCAACTCTAACATCTTAGGGCAATAGGAAAATTCCATAAAATCGTACAATTTTAGATCTGTTTGGTCAACAAGCAAGCTATTCCAGTGTTATTTATAAAAGCAATTTATATTTGGATGCTGGTAACTAGCGGTTCTCACTTTAAAATACTCTTTGCCAAACATAATGGAAACATGTTTGTTATAATTATAACCGTTCGCATTGTAGAAAAATATGTACAAAATATTTTCTGTATTCTGATGGATCCTATGTATAAGGGACAAAGTAAACAAACTAATGATTTTTACTTTTTTATATTAAAAACTAGCTGTCGGCCGCGACTCTGTCCGCGCGTAGTTAAAAAAAACTTTATAGGGGTATGAAAAATAGATGTTGACCAATTCTCAGACCTACTGAATATGCTCACAAAATTTCATAAGAATCGGTCAAGACGTTTCGGAGGAGTTCAAGTTCGAACCCCGTGACACGAGAATTTTATATATAAGATTACCTCTTAGTTTAGTTAACAACACGCACTAAACAAAAATACAAATTTAGAGGTGTTAATTTTTTGCGCTTAGTTAAAAGTTTACGCTTGAGTATTACCAAAATTTATTTCTGTATTAGTTGTTATTTATTTGTCCAGATAGCATTTTAGAAACATACGCAGAATCATTTAATTATGTTTATTGTATGTCTAACATCAGCGTGCTATAAAAAGGTTGGCATTTAAGTTAAAATATAATTGATAAACTAAGTTAGAGCGTCGATGGCTCAGGGGTTAAGCACTTGACTTGCAATCTACAGGTCCTGGGTTCGAATCCTGCTATGTACCAATGTGTTTTCGATTTTCGATTTACATATGTACATTTATCCGACGTTCTTACGGTGAAGGAAAACATAGTGATGCAACCTGCACATATCTGAGAAGAAATTCAATGATATGTGTGAAGTCAACCAACCCGCACTTGGCCAGCGTGGTTGACTATGGCCTAGTCACCCCTAACTTGGGATAGGCTCCGAGCACCTCGGTGGGGACGTATAGTGAGCTGATGATGATGAAACTAAGTTATTGTTAGGCCCATTAATTTTGTCAAACTGAGTATCCTAGAGTCTAAAAAATGGATTATGTTTTGAGTATGTTCGTTTTTAATGTTCACTTTGTTGTCCGTCCGTTTGTCTGTCTGTTAAGACTCTTTTTATAAGTAACGCATGGTGGTATGAAGCTGGAATTTATTTTATATCGAACATTTGCCTTATCAACTGTATTATTTAATTCAAAGAAAATTTCGATTTTAACTCTATGACACTACCGAGGATACAAATCGTATGAGTACTTACTCGTCAATGTCGAGTCGATTATGGTACAAACGCAATGAAATTAATAATAAAAAAAAAACTTGAGAGGTGTGTTGGGACACCCGGATGGAACGAAGTTCCTTTCAATTAATTAGTGAAGGAACCAATGTTTATTCTATGAATAAAAAACTTAAGTCTTCACAAGAAGTACATTTTATTTCTATAAATTTTCGTTATATATTGTGACGTCGTTGCCATGGTGAAGTAGCGCTCATTCGTCGTTAACATACTTACTATAGAAAAAAGTGTCGTGACAACTTTTCGTAAGAATTTTTTCCGTCTAGCCCCCTTTCACAACGCGCGATAAGGAACTTCGTTCCAAAAACCCACGTATAAAAATGCCCGCCAAACTATAACCTACCTTCCAGTCGTGTAAATGTTATCGCCATTCAACATATGGATTACCATTGGACCGATTGATCGTTAGTCCAACGGGAAACATTCATCACGGCAGAGGAGTTTTACCGTTATGATGACCGTACGGAAACAATTTTGACATGACACGTCTGCCAACCTGTCAGCCTTGTGTAGACTTGGTTTAACCTGTCACTCTTGCGAGCCGTAGTGACATGTTCAAAGTTACTTTGTGATATATTTATAACAAGACTAGCTGTCGCCTGCGATTCCATCCGCACGGGATTAAAAAAATAATGAGTAGCCTATGTGTTCTTTCAGACTATGCTCTACATCTATGTCTAATTTCATCAAGATAGGTTGAGCTGTTCCGGAGATATTTTCAACAAACACCCATCCATCCATCCATCCATCCATCCATCCATCCATCCAAACATTCGCATTTATAGTATTAGTAATATTTTTTGTAAATAAAATAACTGGTAACGTAATTTTATTATTAAATTGTAATTAAATAAATCATACTTTAATATTAGAAATGCGAATATTTAGATGGATGGACGGATGTTTATTTAAAGGTATCTCCGGATTGACTAAACGGATCTTGATGAAATTTGGCACAGATGTAGAACATAGTCTGGAAGAACACATAGGCTACTTATTACTTTTTTTTTTAATTCCGCGTAGACGGGAGTCGCGAGTGACAGCTAGTGTTTTATACTCGCATAAACATATTACGAATCTATGCATATTGATAATGACCTACGCTTATCGTAACATTATCGTCTAGTTTTCCGCGGAACAACAAATGTTATATAAATATATATATGTATATAAAGATAAAACCTAGTAACATATAATGATTATATGTTTTGTGGAGGTAACCGTGTAACAGTTGTAGACGCCAGCAACAACATCTGTTGCACGAATGTGTCTGCTCGCTGGTGAAATACCACGAATAAACAGAAGACAGGCTTGAAGTGGAAGTAATTCCACGTACAGTCTGATGAGTGTGGTACCGGAGGCCTAAATCTAGTCTTCTTTCCCTTCCCACCCTTATAAGGAAAGGATGGAAAAGGGAAGTGGATTTGATGGAGGATGGGATGCATAGGAAGGGGAAATATTTTCTTTCTGTGCGTCTACTACTCCGTCGATTAAAGGTAGGCAACGTATCTGCGATTGCGGATGTCTATGGGCAGCGGTCGTTTCGCCATTTCAGCGAATTCAGATGGCCCATTGCTTGTTTGCAAACTTATAATATAAAAAAAAAACTAGAGAAAGGAGTGATATCAGATATAAAGGGCGGTAGAGGTGTATTGAAGAGTACATACTGTGCTGACGTTAGGGAAGGGATTGTGAACCATTGGCACGCGAAACAATAATTTAAGCACGTCACCGATCAAAAATTCATTATGCATTAGGAAAAAAGTGTGAAGTAGGTATAATATGAGAAATCAACTCGAATAATTTATACGAAATGTACATAATAATCACAGAGTCAGATTTGTTTGATGGCACGTGTATGACTTAAGCCTAGCAGATGTTCGCGGATTAGTCCGCGCGGAATTAACAAAATCTTGTCTATACATTTATATATATATATATATATATATATATATATATATATATATATATATATATATATATATATATATGAATTTAACTCTACTTCATAATAATCCTCGCTGTAGTATAAACTCAAACCGAACGTAAATAAACAAAAATGTGAGACGTTCCGCAATGACGGATGGAAAGAGACTGCCTCGAGCAGCAGCGCATACTTCCTTATAAAACCTTTTGTGAGACTACCCTCAACAGTCCTAACAATATACATATATATAAAGTTGTAGTATCTGTATGTTATAGAGAAAAAAAATAATCATATTGAGCTGATGAAAAACCAATTTTTGAATTTTTTGTCTGTCTTTGTGTCTGTCGGCAAGGTCGCGTTTGTTTCTGGTAATCTTCAGGGCGGCTGGACCGATTTTGACGGGAAGGTAGCTGATGTGCGCGGCCATGTTATAGGCTACTTCTTTTAATTTCGCGCTGACGGAGTCGCGGTATATCGCTAGTAATAAATGTTACCTATATCACTCTAAGATAGTGAAGCTTCTCAACAGTGAAAGAATTTTTCAAATCAATTCAGTAGTTTCTGAGTTCAAAGCGAACAAATCTTAAGGCGATTGTCATAAATATACCTGCTTGACGTACTGATCTCAGTTATGTAATTTTTTTTTTTTGAATATCTCTGAGTAAGAAATTTTTGTTTTTGATCAGCTGTCGAAAAAAATAATAAGTAGCGTATGTGTTCTTCCACATTATGTTCTACATCTGTGACAAATTTCATCAAGATCTATTGAACCGTTTTAGAGATAACTTCAAACAATAATCCATATAAACATTCGCATTTATAATATTAGTAACATATCACATTTTACAATAAGAAGACAACTTGACAAATCAGTTATAGGATTAGCATAAAAATAAAACTGTAACGACTAGTAATTACAGTCGTCATATTTATAAATAGATTTTTACGTGTAAGTAGGTGGAGGGGAGGGAATTGTGGGTGGTGTTGTTCGCGTGTTTATAATGTACTCTTAGACAGTGTGGCGTCTTGGCATGTTTGTAAAGGGAAAAACTGTTTTTCCTCACTCTGTTGCTCGCTGAAATTGTCTGCATGGGTTTTAAAAAAAATATTTGTCGTTGCTGAATTATTGAGTCGTCACATACTGTGGCTCGAGCTTACCCAAAGTACGTCAGTCAACTCGCTCCTACTGTTGAGTAAGACTAGGCCTCAGTCAACACGTTCCTACTGCCCTAAGTAAGACTAGGCGTCAGTCAACACGCCCCCCACTGTCCTAAGTAAGACTAGGTCTCAGTCAACACGATCCTACTGCCCTAAGTAAGACTAGGCGTCAGTCAACACGCCCCCCACTGTCCTAAGTAAGACTAGGTCTCAGTCAACACGATCCTACTGCCCTAAGTAAGACTAGGCGTCAGTCAACGCGGTCCCACTGCCCGAAGTAAGGCTAGGCCTCAGTCAACACGATCCTACTGCCCTAAGTAAGACTAGGTCTCAGTCAACACGATCCTACTGCCCTAAGTAAGACTAGGCGTCAGTCAACACGTTGCTACTGCCTTAAGTAAAACTAGGCGTCAGACAACACGCTTCCCACTACCCTAAGTAAGACTAGACGTCTGTTAAGTAAGACTAGGCGTCAGTCAAAAAGCCCCTTACTGTCCTAAGTAAGACTACGCTCTCAGACAATACGCCCCCCACTGTCCTAAGACTAGGCCCTCAGACAACACGTCCCCCGCTGTCCTAAGTAAGACTAGGCGTCAGTGAACACACTCCTACTGTTAAGTAAGACTAGGCGTAGTCAACACGCTCCCACTGTTAAGACTAGCCCTCAGACAACACGCCCCCCACTGTCCTAATCGCGCACAAACATACGTACACGAACATCTCTTGGTTGCCCATAGATAGACATTTTGGCTTTTTTAATATGTTTGTCGTATTTCTATTTCGTAACATTATGCTAGTGTTTTTCTTTTAATAATGTGATGTGAAAGGTTGCGCTTGTTTAATAAATACACATTGATGAAGGCTGCCTTGTATGGAAAAACTAATGCTGGCAACTTGTTTAAATCCTTTGCTGCATTTAAAGGGAAATAATTCAAATTGTTTCTTCTTTGTTAATGTGCTAGTGGTTTGATGTCTTTACAGAATTCTTATGTTTATGATCTGTCAGAATATAAATCTTTATTCGGTATGAATACTAGCGTCATGTCAACGAGATTGACGCACCTTTGCCATTTATAAATCTGGCAATGATCACTCATAAAGCCCGGTACGCTTGGCAAACAACTGCAAATAACAAAAATGTACGTGTGGATTGGTGTTTGCCTGTTTTGTTTGGTGTTCGCTCGTTCGTTCAAATTAAAAGATGTTCGACGAACGTAGGGATGCTTGTTTGTGTTCGGTGTTTGGTGATTGTTGCTGTTTGTAGCAAACAAAATGCGTCTGGAGCGGCTATTTGACCTTATGAGCTTAAAATGAAGAGGTGCCATGTTACTAACTACATGTTCGTTTATGCCCTTCGTCCAGAATGCAACGTAAGGCGTCGAAACCAATATTGAATGGATACGTCGCTTGAATCGTGTAGTTCGCGCTCCGTGCACATAATGTTGAATCATCACTGCGCGTTGTCTGTTGAGTACATGCATAACATGTCAACTGGTTTTGCTCCGCCATCTTGAAAATTACGGCGACTTTCTCACGACGATCTTAGTGAACAAGTTGGGAGCGACTGATCTTGGTGATGACAGATAGAAATGTCTATGACAATGTATTACGTAAGTCGCTTAGCGACTAAACTCGCTGCGTTTGGAAGATTTAAGTTGTGGTGTACGAAAAGCCTTACAGACTAAATAAATATTCGTTCCAACGTATCTATTTGAATTTATTTAATAAGAAGCTGAGTACAAGAATTTTCCAATCGCTCTGTAGACACGTCATCATACTGTATGTGCCATTGAGATATTACTCATCTTACTAATATTATAAACTAGCTTTTACCCGCGATTCCTTCCGCGCGGAATAAAAAAAATGCACACAAGATAAAAAAGTTCCTATGTCCGTCCCCTAGTTTTAAGCTACCACCCCATAAATTATCAGCTAAATCAGTTCGACCGATCTTGAGTTATAAATAGTGTAACTAACACGACTTTCTTTTATATATATAAGACTAGCTTTTAACCGCGACTCCGTCCGCGCGGAATAAAAAAATTGAAAACGGGGTAAAAATTATCCTATGTCCGTTTCCTGGTTCAAAGCTACCTGCTCACCAATTTTCAGTCAAATCGATTCAGCCGTTCTTGAGTTATAAATAGTGTAACTAACACGACTTTCTTTTATATATAGATGAGAATGTTTAGATGGATGGATGGATGTTTGTTTGAATATATCTCCAGAACGGCTCAATGGATCTCGTTAAATTTGGCATTAGTATAGAACATAGTCTGGAAAAACACATAGGCTACTTATATAGTTTTACTAGCTGTCGCCCGCGACTCCGTCCGCGCGCAGTTAAAAAAAACTTAATAGGGTTATGAAAAATAGACAGTAGCGGATTTTCATACGTACTGAATACGCATATTAAATTTGGTAAAAATCGGTAAAGCCGTTTCGGAGGAGTACGGTGACTAACATTGTGACATGGAAATTTTATGTATAAGATTTATTTCCACGCAGAGTCGCGGGCGACAGCTAGTTATAATTATACTATACTAGCTTTTACCCGCGACTCCGTCCGCGCGGAATAAAAAAAAAATAGAAAACGGGGTAAAAATTATCCTATGTCCTTTTCCTGGTTCTAAGCTACCTGCCCATCAATTTTCAGTCAAATCGATTCAGCCGTTCTTGAGTTATAAATGGTGTAACTAACACGACTTTCTTTTATATATATAGATATAGATGTACAATTCTAGTGAAGGTTCTTAATTAAGATTTTCTTGGAAAATCATATGACAGTCATTATCATCTATATATGTCAATGTGTGTGTAACTAGTACAAGATATAGTGCGACAAAATTATTTGACCCGGTGAGAGTCGCTGCTATAGTTATTTCTGTTTGAAAATATCTAAAAACTACTAAATAAACGTAGAAAATAACATACAGTATACAGTACCATAAGAATTTTGTGGCATTGACTTTTTTTTTATCATAAGGTAGAAAACGAGCAAACGGCCGCTGTCCATAGACATCCGCAATTGCAGATGCGTTGCTGACTTAATTGACGAAGAAGGGGACTTACATAAAGAGGATATTGCCACTCCTTCTCCAAATCCACTTCCCACTCCTATCTAGCTCTTAAAGGAAAATAGTGGAAGGGAAAGGGACTAATATTAGTAATCCTGCACGTACACTTATCAGACTGTACTCGGAATGACTTTGCACTTGACGGCTGTCTTCTACCACGTAGAAGACAGGCGTCATGTACTACGTAGTATTGTACCAGGCGAACCGTCGTATTCGTGTAACAGATGTTGCTGGCGTCTATCACTGTTATATCAGAGGGTGCTTAATGAGTTATTGTGATTTAATTTCACTTTTGCCGGGTCAGATAAGTTTGTAGCACTGTTTGCTAGTGTGACATGCGCGTGCGCAGACAGCGCGGCGGCCGGGTTTGTGTTGATTCAGGGTTGCCATCCTTGACTCAGACACAGATTTAGAATATGAACTGTTGTTCAGAAATGACGATTGTACGACAATAATAGTAAGTTTCTTTTGAAAAACTTAAAAACTAACTGAAATGTTATTAAAATTATTTCATTAATAAACAGTTCAAATCTACTTTTAATCTATATATATAAAAGAAAGTCGTGTTAGTTACACCATTTATAACTCAAGAATGGCTGAATGGATTTGACTGAAAATTGGTGGGCAGGTAGCTTAGAACCAGGAATAGGACATAGGATAATTTTTACCCCGTTTTCTATTTTTTTATTCCGCGCGGACGGAGTCGCGGGTAAAAGCTAGTGTTTTATTAAGGACAGTTGTCTGTGACTTTGTGAGAAATAAAAAAAAACGATTTACATATGTAGATTTATCAGACATTTTTACGGTGAGCGCATAACTGAGAAGAAATTCAAAGATTTGTTTGAAGTCAACTCGCATTGAGCCAGTGTCCTTCACTATGGTCTAGTCACAACTAAGGGTAGACTCAGAGCTTCACAGTTTGCACGTATAGTGGGCTGCTGATGATGCCAGCGCTTGACCACAATGCCACCTGTTTTCACAAACATATTATGTTCTCAGTATAACATATTGTTACGTAATGCGGTAGTTGGTAATTGCTAGTATTAATTGACTACTGTTATGTTGGTAGTTATCCGTCAGGCCATCTGTTGTATGTGTCATCAGTCATCACACGCGATCTACCCATTGAATATACCCATGTCACTGAACGATTGTGAATTTAGACTATTTTTAACCGGACTACCGTGAACTTCAAGTTAAATCAAATTTCAGCGAGATCCGTTGAATTGTTCTGGAGATACTTTTTAACAAACATCCATCTTTCTATATATTAGCATTTATAATATTAGTAAGATTAACTGATTGTTTATAATATGCCTAGTAAAATTACAAATGGACGATGTTTGAAATATACTTATAATTTATGATACAACATAGTAAAATTATTTGTTTTCGTTGTTTGCACTTACATGTCAAAAGGTATCTTTTATTTTTAAACAAATGAAATTAAAAAAATAATATTTTGAACTCACGTAAAGAAAGAAATTGCAATCAAAGCCGGGAATCTTTTTTCTTTTTTTTTTCGTGTGGGAAAAGGTGATTATGTCGGATTTGCACCGACTTAAACCCCATGACCTTCAACTGCAAAGAAAGGGGCTGCGGGAACTCGAGTAAGAAATGTCCTTTTCTAAAAATTTAAACCTGAATAGATTCTTTAATCTTTTTCAATCCGTCATTATTACAGTTTACCAGAGTCAGCTAGACTGGGACATGATCGTAAATCTTGTGTCATGATGTCATCTAGATGTTCCGACCTAGATGCCGAGTGTAGATTTTATTGTGCATTAAAACTTCTGACACAAAGGATGTTATCGACAAGCATTTTCTTGTACAGTCATCGTCGTTCGCAGTGTTATATTTATAGAAATATTGTCTTGCACCATGCGATTTAAACTGCACCTCTTTGTGCAAATAAATTATAAGACTTCTATAGGTGTTTTGATAAATTGTCAAAAGATTTGGAAGACAAACCTGTCATGATGACCCCCATAGTGATAAAGATCAGATGATAAAAGTTTTTTTTCTTTCTGTTCCAGTCCCTTCGACAACGAAGGCTCAACTGGCCGCGGAGTACCTTGAGGCTTGTCGTGGTCATGCCACTCCGCCCATAGATTCCGTACTGCAGCAGATACGAGTGAGTCTATAATAACTACTGTATATGGTCTACAATAACTCATCATCATCACCCTGTCAGTATCCCTCTATTTGGGGGGTACAAGTTTAACTCTTATTTTCTTTTTTATTGAATATATTTGATGGTATGTAATGATTTGATTGAAAGCTACGCCGTCTTGTCGGAAACTTCTTTTTTTGTTAGCAAAGGTGGCAAACGAGCAAGCAGCCATTTAAATACGCCAAAATAGCAAATTTTGCCGTTGCCCATAGACATACCTGCATTTGCAGAAGCGTTGATTTTTCGACAAATCATCCTCCCTTATCTATCCCTTCTTTATGAGAAGAGGGTGGGGATTTCTAGGATCATCGTGTCTAAGTATTAAAATCTTGTTTCAGGAGTTACCAGAGAACGCAATAGGCGGCGGCGCGCGTGCACCGCGGCTCACACTGGTCGAATGCGCGTTGCGCGGCTGTGCGCCGGTCGATGCATTGGAAGCGCTGCTAAGAAAGGTTCAGTTCAGAAGACTGGAGTTGGATCATGTGGAGATTGATGATGAAGGGGCGGTAAGTGTGATGGAGGGAATTAGTACAACTAGTATGTTTAATATTCTTAATTCTTATTATTTTTATTATCAGGAATAATTAGTAAAAGAAGCAAGGTATTGAACAAATTCAAATTAACGTTAAAATTCAAATCATTAAATAACTTGCAGACGCTGTCTGTCGTCCGCGAATTCGTCCGCGCGGAATTAAAAAAAGAAGGAATAAGAAGCCTATGTGTTCTTGCAGACTATTATTATTTAAAATATTGTTTTTGTTTCCAGGAGGCACTATTTGATATGATAGAATACTACGAAAGTGCGACAGTAGTGTGCGTGATGGGACCCCGTGAATACGGTATCAGAGGATGGCAGGCTACTTCTAGAATGATTAAGAAGGTAAGTTCCGTTTTCTATAAGGGTAATGTTTGTCTATACTACTGTTGGCTAATACTTGAATCTATAGACCAAATGATTTATCTTACCCGGTGGGAGTAAACTAAATTTAACTCATTAGCGTTAATGTCGTGTTAGTTTATTTTCCACCTGAAATAGAGGTTTTAGTTGTCCAAGTATCCCCCTGTGAAAATTCTAACTTTCTTTTGTTGTTTTGTACAATCGCGTCGAAAGTAATAATTATTAAAGCAACTATATATGCTCGTAGAGCCGTAAGTTATCTTACTTAAGTTATTCATTTTAAAGAATTACTTTTTATATTAATATTTGTATGTATAAAAGATATAAAAAAATACAAACACTTATTTCTGATGGTACCGATGACAATAAAATGACATTACACAGAACTAGTTGTCGCTCGCGACTCCGTCCCCGCGAAATTAAAAAATAACTTAGTAAGTAGCCTATGTGTTCTTCCAGACTATGTTCTACATCTGTGCCATATTTCATCAAGATCCGTTCATCCGCTCCGGAGATACCGTTAAATAAACATCCATCCATCCATCTAAATATTCGCATTTCTAATTTTTCACATTGGTTGTTAAAATGTTCAAATTTTGGACATCTATTACTCCTAGGGTTTCAGGTTGAATAGCTGGACTAATCCTCCTTGTCGGATGATTCCGTCTTGTCATTTTAAATGCCTATGTAAGTTTTAGTTGAAAATTCTGACAGAATGAACTGCGATATCAGTTCTCTCCGGGACAGATTATTTTGTTGCACTACAAGTGGTACATGTTTGTGTTCATATGTTTCGTCAGTGAAGGATATTGTTTCTAGAGTGCGGAGTTAACAGAATTGGAAGTATCAGACAGTGGTTTAGAGGCGTCACATGCGACTGTGTTAGCGCGCTCACTCAGACCTGCCACTTGTCCGCTGAGGTCATTGTGTTTGCAACGGACTCAGTTGTCTGGAGAGCCTTTGTTGTGTTTAGGTGAGACTTTTATATACAAACACATCTTACCTTTTTATATCATTTTCTATACATTTTTCTCTATTTAGTATCGATTTATGTATACATCTCTATCAGACATATTTGAATTCATAAAATACTTTCTTTCTTCCTCTACCTTTGTAGCAATATTCAATCTCATTAACTTATACAATGAATAGCTTTCGACCGCGACTCCGTTCGCGTGGAATTAGTAATCTATGTTTTCTTCCAGACTATGATCTACATCTGTGCCAAATTTCATCAAGATCCGTTAAACAGTTATGGAGATATCTTCATACAAAGGTCCATACATCCAAACATTCGCATTTATAATATTAATAAGATAACATGTATTCTAGTAATGGCACTAAAGTCGAACAACTCAGTGCGTGAGCTCCGACTAGGAGACAATCGTCTGAGTGCGCAGGATGCAGCTCAGCTCGCCTCACTGCTTAGACTGAACACGCGTCTGCAGCTGTTGGATCTCTCCAATAATCTCATACAGGTTTGTACTAACACCAGGACTTGTTCAACACCTAATTCTAAGCGCACAAACATAAATGCACAAACATTTCTTACAAGACAACAATGCCCTACGTAGACTATCGTAAGCGACGATTTTGCCTTTTTTAATTAACTTAACAAATTGGTAACGTTAGAAAAAGAATTGAAGATTTTGGTTGTCTATTTTATGTTCTTACTAGTTGTCGCTCGCAACAACGTCCGTGGTATTAAAAAAACATAATCAAATGTGTTCTTTCAGACTATGTTCTACATCTGTGCCAAATTCTATCATGATCCATTGAGCCGTTCCGGAGATACCTTCAAACATCCATCTAAACATTTTTATAATATTAGTAAGATATAAATTTTGAAGTATAAATTAATTTGCTAACGTTTTTTGGTACGTGCAAGACAATATTTCTATAACTTGAATACCGCGAACGTTGTCGACTGTACATTGGATCTAAGCCCATTCGTACATAAGGCAACGTAACAAACTGCGAGTGCGCGTCGCCGGCACTGCATTGTCGAAGACAATCGCTCGCGACCTGCTTGTCGACATCGTAATGAGAAAAGTCGCTGCAATTTTCAAAATGGCGGAGCAAATCTAAATAGTTGACATGTAGTCGCTTTTTGTACTGACTAGATAGCCGACTTACGCCGATGTTTCTGTGTCGCCCGCTACGCGATAAACGCGACGCAAGTTTACATTGCCTTGTGTACGAAGGGCCTAAGACTGCGGATACAACACAGAGCGGGGCGATGTAATCAGAAGTATAGAAAAATACAGTGATGCTCATAAAACGAGCGGCAGCGGAGTAGTCCCTTCGGTTACATCGTCTCGCTCATAGCTGACTTCAAGCTCGCATCCTAACAGAACAAATATTCAATGTCTTACTCAATCTTTAATATTTTTTAACATCATAGGATGGCAAAAAGGGGGTGGGGAAAATTCATTCGCCGAAACAGCGAAGCGTTCTTTGTCCATAAACATACGCAATTTTAGATGCGTTGTCTACCTCTAATCGACGGAGGATAGGACGCACAGAAAGTGAATATTTCTACTTCCTATGCATTCCGTCCTCCGTCGAATCTACTTCCCCTTCCTATTCTCTCCTTATAAGGGGAGGGTGGGAAGGGAAAGATTTAAATTAGACCTCCGGCACGCACACTCATCAGACGAAACGTAGAATTTCTTCCACTTGACGCCTGCCTTTTGTGTGGTCGTGGTATTGTGTGATCACTGAGCGAGGCCAATTCCTGCCATAGATGTTGTTAATGGCGTCTCATCATCATCTCCCTAGCCTTTTCCCACTCTCATGGGGTTGGCACACAAGGTTTTTATGAACTTTAAAGTTTTGGCTTAAGTTTTCCGTCGACCGTCTGCCTGTCGCCAACCCTACTTGGGAGGTCTACCACTGTGAAATCCCTTAGTATTTTTCTGATAATTAATGTACACTTTACGACTGTGAGTGTAGGACGCGGGTGTGGCGCAAATAGCGGACGCGTTAGTGAAACAGTCATCTTATACACCACCGTCTGCCGCCACTTCACCACTCTCGCCACATCATTGTCCGAGTGAGTATACAACATCAACAGCAAATTATCAAGGGAGGGGGAGTCTAATAAAAGATCTTTTTTTTATTATGCCTTATTCTCAGTTTTAAAACACTTCCTTTCTCTCTCAGCGCCATAGTAATGATTATCAAATTTTTTATATCAATGGCTCCTACGAATAAGGGTCAATGTACAAATTGACAACTTTACAGGAGACGCTCTCAAAGTTTCAACCATATAGGAAAATAGACCGCATAAGCCTTTTTACTTCAGCAAAACAATAACATTTACACATGTAAATGTGTATTTATGTTTAGTGCGTGTTAACTAAACTAAGAGGTCGCTTTTAACATAAAAAAGTAAAAATCATCAATTTGTTACTTTGACCCTTATACATAGGACCAATCGATATTTTTTTTATGTAATACTGAAGTTATTTTTTGTATTATTTAGGTCTATAATAGAATTCAATAGATATGAGAAATTATAACAAACTTATCTAAACAAATTTTTATCTTTATAACTCTGTAAATAGACTTATTACAAACTAGCTTTTACCCGCGACTCTGTCCGCGCGGAAAAAAAAATAGAAAACGGGGTAAAAATGATCCTATGTCCGTTTCCTAGTTCTAAGCTACCTGCCCACCAATTTTCAGTCAAATCGATTCAGCCGTTCTTGAGTTATAAATAGTGTAACTAACACGACTTTCTTTTATATTTAAAATCTATTGACAATGAATAACATTGTCAGTCAGTGACATTTAATTATATAAGTTGTCGGACTTCGTCCGTGTGAAATTAAAAAAAAAAACATAATAAGTAGTCTATGTATTCTTCCAGATTATGTTCTATATCTGTGACAAATTTCAAATTCCTTTAGCAGTTCTAAAGATACCTTCAAACATCCATCCATCCATACATTCGCATTTATAATATTAATAAGATTTCTCATATCCGTTAACTTTAACTATATGAATGTGGAGAAGAAAGTGGTTTAGTTCCATGTACAATGTCGTATCTCTGCCTACCTCTCTTTGTTATCAGCTTGAGTTATGTTGGATGAAATTTATTTCTTTCTAATTGTGTTTTTAGTTAGCGGATACGAATCCCGAGGTCTTGCGTTCCTGGTGTTGTGGAATAACCAGCTGACGAGGAACTGCGCGGTTCACCTCGCCAGGATGTTGGTGAGGTTCACATTAACTGGCTTATATTTTGTATTGATTTATCAGCTATCTTCTCGTCAAAGTCCAGTCTAAATCGGTCTAACAGTTTCCTAGATTATCCGGAACAAACAAACTCGAATTAAAAAAAATGTTTTTTTTTCTAAAATCAGCAACGTCCGTAATTATTATGAAATATGTTTTTTTTTTAGATATAACATACATACACTCCATTTTTTTTTGTTATATAAATCCACTGTAGGTAGTTATAAATTTTTTTTAAAGGTATTTAATTTTCTAAAGATCTTAGCATAGTATATGTCTTAATTCCATTAATAAAAATATTAAAAAAAACCTAAAATACAATACGGGCTGTATTAATAAAAACCTTACAATGAAAAAAGAACGCTTTAAAATGTGTAAAAATAACTATCATTTCATTAAAAGAAATACAATTGGATGAGATTTTTATCCTTATATATAGATAACTAGCTGTCGCTCGCGACTTGGTCCGCGAGAAATTAAAAAAAAACTTAATAAGTAGTGTATGTATTCTTCCAGACTATGTTCTACATCTGTGATAAATTTCATCAAGATCTGTTGAGACGTTCCGGAGATAACTTCAAACATACATCCATACATCCAAACATCTAAACCAATCTCGACCCCATGGGGTCGATATTGAACTTAAAGCATTACTAATTCTCACTCTGTCTTCTATTGACATAAGTCAGAATTAATAATAATAATAATTGATCTTAAAAGTAGGTAATTTGACTTTGGGGGTCTGAGGTAACAGTTCATTTTGGTAAAGGGGGGTCACTTGTACAAAATAGTTTGGGGATCCCTGATTTAAACATTCGCATTTATAATATTAAGACTATCTGATCTGGTGGAGACAGAGGGGCATCATTTTGCGGAGGACGAAGAATTTCGTACATTGAACTGTCATTACCTGTCTCTGTCACTCCCGAGTAAATACAATGAGTCTCGCTCGCACAGATACAATGGACGCCGTCCTCAGGGATTTTGAACCTTTTATTAGAGAATATAAGGTTTGTTCTTGTTTGCATAATGTGGTTTTGGTTGGCCTTGAGTCACGAAAAAAGTCCTCGGTTTGCTCGACCTTGACTTTACTTGTAATATAAAATCTAAATAAATAATTTATATAATAATAATAACTATATTTCATAAGTTGGTAAATTTTCTTTAACCTTCAAATAATTCATGTAAACCGCACTAAATACAAAAATGTTTGTGACCACTGTCAGTAAGTAAAGAGGTCATTGTACGAAATTCTTCGTGCTCCGCGACTGGACTTTACCATGATCTTGTTAAGGGTCTTCTATTACAGCTTAATAACACACACACCACTATCTAAATAAGATTAATTATACTCAGAGATCATCATCATCTCTGTGCGTACTGAATGTGGGTCGTAACGCACTCGGATGTGAAGCTGTCCGTGTGCTGTCTGAGGGCGGGCTTGGAGCGCTGCTCTCACTAGGTCTGCAGGCGGCACGACTCGGTCCAGACGCGGCGAGACCGGTCGCTGCGTTACTAGCTGCTGGACAGTTACAGGTCAGATTACTGGGGAGCTTACCCTAGTCTCATATATAAGAAGTTACACTGGTCAATTACTGGGGAATTTACCCTAATTTAATACATAAGAGGTCACAGTGGTCAATTACTGGGGAGCTTACCCTGGTCTAATACATAAAAGTTACACTGGTCAATTACTGGGGAGTTTACCCTAGTCTCATACATAAAAGTTACACTGGTCAATTACTGGTGACTTTACCCTAATTTAATACAAGTGAGGTTACACTGGTCAATTACTGGGGAGTTTACCCTAATCTAATACATAAGAGGTTACACATAAGAATATGGGATGAATAGGAATGAAAAATTATATAATTTTGTGTGTCCCTTCCTCCATTTATGAAAGGTCAATGCATCTGTAATTGCGGATATCTATGGGCGGCGGTCGCTTCGCTATTTCGGCGAATTCAGATGACCGCTCGCTTGTTTACCAACTTATGACATATATATATATAAAAAATTCACAGAGGCTGGATTTACGTGACAATAAACTGGGCAGTAGCGGTCTTCAAGTTATATTGAATGCTCTGCAGGAAAATACAACCATCACACAGATTGACCTCGATGATCCACCGGTATGTATGTAAAAATATGTTATTTGTAAAAAGAAAGATAGATAGAAAGAAAAAAAAAGATAGAAAGACAGATAGATACAAAGGAAGAAAGAAAGAAAGATAGAATGAAAGATACAAAGGAAGAAAGAAAGAAAGATAGAAAGAATGAAAGAAAGAAAGACATAGAAAGAAAGTAAGAAAGATAGAAAAAACATTTATTGTCACTAAAAGAATAATAGGATGATATATTTTTTTTAATAAAGAAAAATGATTTTTTTTCCAAAGAAAGTGATAATTTGATGTCGTTCGAATCTGTTTTTAGTAAAAAAATATATTTAATATTGGAATCGACAAATATTAATATTTTAACGTAGTAACAGGATTAAAAAAAAAACTTAGTAAGTAGTCTATGTGTTCTTCCAGACTATGTTCTACTATTAGTAAGATTCTCTCTAAATGACTAGTTAATATGTAATTTTCCAGGAGAGCAGCGTTTCCCGTTGCGAGGAGGCGGCGCTAGTGTCGAGTTTGACGCGCGACATCCGCGCCGCCTGTCGGAGGAACGCGCCCGCTGCGGAACGTCTCCATCGCAAGATCAGTCTGACATGTCACACTGCATGCTTTGTCAGGGTGAGTGACACGACACACATATCAGAGATCTCCGTTTGTCTCTTCCCTGACATATTTCAGTCAGGGCCGGTTTTATGATTTTCGGCGCCTTGGGCGACATTTTGCGGCGCCTTCTTTTTTTGGTATCGGGCGCCACTTTATATCCGGCGCCCAGGGCAATAACAACAGTTCTGCTCGTCTGGTGCAATACCACGACCACACAGAAGACAGGCGTGCAGTTTAGTCTCTCCTTCCCTTCCTATACTTTTGTTATAAAGTATTGATTTGATAGAGGAAGGGAAAATATCCTCTTTATCTGTCTATTAATGTTAGGCAATGCATCTGTTGTCGATATATCTATACACAAGATTAGTTGCTCATTTGCTTTTTTTTAATTTTTTTTTTTATTTCAGAGTGGAGGTGTTGAGGAGGAACGTCGTGCAAGTGGGCGACTTCGCTCTCCCGCGCCTTCACCTGCGCCTTCGCCCGCAGGCAGCCCTGTACCTAACGCCATCTCTAGATTTTCTGTTAGTTATATCTTATTTATGGAAAAACTTAAAAAAGGGGGGGGTCTTTTTTTCAAAGGAAATTATTCGAACTGATGAAGAGTTAAGACACAATTGGAGATATTTTTTTTCTTAGTTATAAATGAGTAAGTTTGGATGTATGGATGTTTGTTTGAAGTTATCTCTGGAACGTCTCAACATATCTTGATGAAATTTTGCACAGATATAGAACATAGTCTGGAAAAACACATAGGTTACTTATTACGTTTTTTTTTTTCGCGCAGACCGAGTCGCAGGCTATAGTTAGTCAAAAAAAAATTAGTAATCTATGTGTTCTTCCAAACTATTTTCTATATCTGTGTATAAATTTCATTATGATCTGTTGAGTTGTTTAAGAGATAATGTAGTAACAAACATCCATCCATACATACATACAAACATTCGCATTTATAATATTAGTAATATTTAAATGGTATTAATTTTACTGATAAATGTCTGACATGATACAGTCATATGATGTTTTTCTTGTTAATTTTTGTCACCAGGTGACAAGAGTGACGCCTGACAGGGATTCATCAGACAGTTCCACCCCTTCAACCCCCACACGACCTACATACTGTCCTACATCATCTAGATTTAAAGTTGTACAGGTAAATATAATAATTATATATCTAAAATTCAATAATAATGAGAAATTATATACATATGTCTGACAATTACACACACTGACAAAGTCACTGATTGACAATGTCACCGACTGACAATGTCACTGATTGACAATGTCACACACTGACAATGTCACACACTTACAGTGTCACTGACTGACAATGTCACACACTGACGATGTCACTGACTGACAATGCCACTGATTGACAATGTCACACACTTACAGTGTCACTGACTGCCAATGTCACACACTGACGATGTCACTGACTGACAATGTCACACACTGACAATGTCATTTATTGTCTATGGATTTTATAAAGTTTTCAATGTTTTGTATACAAACATGTCTATTTGTAATAAGTCTATTTACAGAGTTATAAAGATAACATTTGTTTATATAGTGTTGTTATAATTTCTCATATCTATTGAATTATGTTTTACTAAAATTTAAATAAGTAAAAATGTACATATGTAAATCGAAACCAGAAAAACACATTGTTACATGGCGGGATTCGAACTTAGGACATGCTGATTGCAAGTCAAGTGTATAACCACTGAGCCACTGACGCTCTTTTAGTATTAAATATACTACAGATATACAAAAATAAGAATTTTTTTAATAAAAGATAATTCGTAAATATTTTAAAAGAAAAGATTAAAAAAGCTATAAAAGTTGTAATTTTTTTTTTTAATAAATTGTTAGAATGTATGAAAAAAATTAATATTGAAGTCATTTTTGAAGTTAGCACCATCTACTTTAGCTTTCAGTTCTTCTTATCCAGTTGTGAAAACTTTGTGTAAAATTTGAAAAACTTTAATAATTCCAGGTTGTGGAACCGCCACAGATTCAAATACATCCCGCGAGTCAAACTAGAGGTGTGTCAAGATTCTCTGTCACCAGAAACTATGACAGTTCATACAATCCAACCCCCTCCCCCAGTTCCACAGCCTCCCCCAGCCCTGAACCCTCAACAGCAACACCCAGCCCAGAACCACACAGACAAGAACCTCATACCCTCATGAAGACCAGCTCTGAACCAGCTATATTTAAAAGAGACGCTGATATACCTACTAGAAAAGTTATTCCAGCTAAATTCTCTATGGAACCACTAGTAGTAGGACGACTAACTGCTCTAGTAAATAAAACTGAATCACAATGGGCTGATGAACAAAAAGATTTAAATAAAAATGAGGAAAATAAAGTTCCAGATATAGAAATAAATAAGAATGAAAAAGAAACTTCAAATGAAAATAAACTACCGTTACCTGATAATGTAGAAATTAGTGATAATGAATTTAGGAAAATTGAATTGAAAGATTCTAAAACAGAATCTGTTAAACCCACCATTGAACCGTCTAAGACGGAAGATCTCAGAGAAACAACAGTCATATCTCTCAATTTTAAAACAAATACTTCGAATACTGAAATAATTAAAGATGATAAAGATTTAGTTAAAGATATTAAAGAAGTTATTAATATAGTTGATGTTAAAGATTTTAGTTTAAATAAAGTTTCGACTGATAATAGTGATAGTAAAGAAGTACAATCTGCAATCGCCAGTAAGGAAGTGAGAGACAGTGATAGAAATATTAGTGATAGTGTTAAAGTGGTTAATGAATTTGAAAATATATCTCATAGTGAGCCAGTTAAAGTAAGGGATGGTTTAGTGTCGAATACAGAGACGGAACAAGTTGAAAATATAGAAGCGAGTGAGAAGGAAACAGTTGATGTAGAAGTTGAATTCACAGTTAGATGTGAAACAATACAGAGTAATGTAAATATAGATAATACAGCCAAAGTACATTCTGACCAAAATTTAAAGGAAAATGTTGATAAAGATGCTGGAGAAAATGGCGATGTCGCGATCAAACATATAGAAGAGATAACAGAAGATCTAGGAAATATAATACAAGAAATGCAAGTTATGACTACTAGAAATGTGAAAGTAAAAAGCGACAGCACACAGACAGACGTTTTAGATATAGATACAAACGATGTACCTGTTAAAGTACGAGATGTAGTTTTAAAGAAGAATAAAAGCGAATCGAGTCTAGATAGTCCAGATCTAGAAGTATCTAGACTTATGAACAAGCGTTTAGCCGGTAGCGCTTTCTGTGATAGCAGCTCTTCTTTAGAAATATCCGGCAGCTCCATGGAAAGTCTGAACGCAATGGACAATCAGTCACAAATAAATCGACCTATAATTATACAAGAAACTGTCGAATGTGAAACTGAATTAGACAGAAGAAATGTAGGAACATTATCAACAGAAAGCAGTTTAGAATCGAATGATAATACCCCAGTTAATAGTGGGTTTTTGAACACATCTGTTAGTTCCAACGAAAGTGTATCACCTATTATTTTCGGTGGTAAAAAGATACACGGATCTTTATCCAGTTTGGAAGCTAGCATGAGTTCATTAGAATCTGCTAAACAGGACCGAGTTATGGTCACATCAGCAGATTCAGGTATAGAGTATTCAATGCAAAATCCATCAGAAAATAAAGAGGATGCATCATCTAATGAAGGGACACTAACACACAATTCCAGTTTGAAAGAAACCGTCAGAAAACCTGAAATGTTCCAAGTGCACGAAACTCTGACATCACCGAAACGAACTTCAAGTCTTCTTGATGTGCCGGCGTTGAAGAGTAAAGGATTGGATCGTATGAGGAAGATATCCTGGGTCGCGCCTTCCTCCAGCTTCCATATACCTAGACCTGAGCCGGAGAAAATTGAAATCAAACTACCTTCTCATCTGGAGAAGTTGTTAAGTCTCTTTCAGCATCCGAGCAGTCTTTTCTCTAGAAGTAGTTCTTCTCATAGTGATGATGAAAAGAAATCCGCATCTAACACTCCGCCTAGAAAAGACTCCTCTTTAACCAGTTCTTTTTGGTCCTGGGGAAGTGCTACTGAGAAGAACGATAGAGATGATAATGATAGTCTTTCCGAAGCGACAGATTCGACTCTATCAGAAAGAGTTCAAGTTTCTTTCGTTGATGAATCCTTTTCAAAGAAGCTCGATAGTAAAACACCTTCAACGGATACTGAAAATACTTTAAGTGAATTCCAGTCGTATCCGAATCAAGGTGAAACTAGTGTAGTTGATAGAGTTACCTATATATCCACCGATGAAAATTTAGTACAAACAAATCTAGATTTAAGCGTAAAAAATCCAAACTCCAACGGCAATAAGCCTGGATTAAGTGATAATACAGATCTCATGACGAGCGATCTAAACGAAAATGTAGATACGAAAAAAGAAAATAACGAAAATGAAATTAAAAATGACAAAGAATCAAAAGAGATTCTGAACGTTAAATTGGATGATCCAAAACTAGATATTATCCGACCAAGATCTTTCGCGGCCGTTCTAAAAGCATCTGGATCTGAAAACTCGATGGAAAAACAACTCAGTCCAGATTGCGGACCATCAGTTGATAAATTACCTAGTAAAATCATAAGAGGCATTAAAGAAAATATCAGCCCGGAAAATACTTTAACATCCAGTACGACAAATACTAAAGCTTTGGCTATAGAATTAACTGAAAAACAGAAAAAAATTACACTATGGGAAACGAATAAAGAATTAGACAAAATCAAGACTGATTTAGCACCAATTGCTACTGTCGAAGACTTGGGTGATGACGTCACAGAGAATGTTCAACTAGCGTACATCGATGATGACAGATTAGATGACAATAGTACAGAAATGACACAAACAGATTACCAAACAAAAACAACAGACATGGAAATTGTAGACGTTGGTAAAGATGCATTATCATATTTAATATATGAAAATCAAGATTACGAACATACGGACAAAATTGCAGATGTAAAACAGAGTTCATTAGCTCAAGAACTTATAGATGCTGAAGATAAAGAAAAATTACTAGATTTATCACCAGAATTAGTTATAGATGAAGCAGTAGAAGTACCGGTGGTTATGGCTAAAGAAATAATAGCATTAAAAAGTTCACCTGTTATACCTGAAAGAGCTAAAATGAAAAAATCTAATTCCTTAGAAGATCTATCCCAAAGATTGGCACAGATAGATAAAGATGTACCTAAAGCGAAGGCAATAGCATTCAAAGTACCAGAAACTAAACCAAGAGATATACCAGAAAGACGATTAAAATTCCGAACCAGAACCGGTTCAAGTCCTAAATCTTTACCAGAATGTTTAAACAAACCTTGTCCGTTGACTAAAATGGATTCAGGTGTTGTTAAAAAAAGGAAAAAGACTTCGTGTTTAGGTAAAATGGCTAGAGATTCTTTACTAGCGTTGAATATGTCTGAAGAAGAAACTGCAGAATTTAGATCTTGTAAATTGACATCTGTTGAAAGTTTAAAATCTTTAGAGTCGGTTTCTGAGGACGCATCCCAAAGTGGGACATCCATAGATTCTAGATGTAAGTCTTGTCTGAGAACATCACAGGAAAGTCTAATGTCTTTGGATTCTATAAATGAAGATTGTCGTTGTTTTGATAATGTAAAAAAAGAACAATCAAATAGATAAAAGATAAAAAAAAAAATATTACGGTGACAAAAATTGAATGGCGATTTTATCGCTTAATCGACTCAAATTGCATGTGATTGCAAATAAGTCGTATTATCCCAAACGGGTATCGTTTTTTTTTTTGTGTAAATTATTAAAAAAAAATAAAAACTTCTTGTTAGGTTGAGTGTAATTTTTTTTTTATATATCTATACTCTATTTCTATTAATTATTTATGATACATCTCTTGTAATATAATAATTTATATACAGTGAAAGCTGTTGCTGAACTTTTTTTTTAAAATGAAAATTAAATATTACATAAGGCTTTTGACGTACTAGTGAATGTTACTATCGGGGTACGATAACATGGTACCTTGTGACGTCACAGTGTTATCTTAGTAATTGAAGGGATACCCACACTGTAGAAATCATGTTATCGTGGTCGTGTTGTATTTAATAATAAAAAAATAATAAAAAAGCAATAGTGTTTCCTATATAAATATAAAATTGAATATATCTAAAGTATATAATAGAATTTGTATATTATATAATGTTGAATGTCTGTTTGTCTGTATGGTATTTTCTGAAATATATAGCTCTATGTACTACGCTTTTGGATTTTCATATATTTAATGGTAGAAATGTATAAAATGTATACATTTATTTATGACTTCGTACACGCGGAATTAAAAAAAATCTAGTAATAAATATAGTCTATGTCACTCTAGGATAGTGTAGCTTTACAACAGTGAAAGAATTTTTTAATTTGCTTCAGTAGTTTCTGAGTATATTCAGTACACAAATCTTTTTTCTTTATAAATTCAGTCTAGACTTCGATTTTTTTTAATTTAATTATAATAAACTATTTTGGGGCCAATCATTTTATATATGTATAAAAATATATGCGTTTCTATATATACATATATCTTCAATGAAAAATTAAAAAAAATATCCAATTAGTTTTTTTTTTCTAGTAGAAAAAATAGTATTCTAATAAGAACGCGTAAATCAGAAATTTAAAAATGTTTAATACATTAAAAAGATTACGTTTTGTACATTTTTGGCCATTAAATATATTTTAATTTCTTAAATTAATGCTCTATTATTAGAAGTTATTTACCAAATGAAAAATAGAGATCACATAATTAACATATAGATTATGTCTGTGTTCAGAGACACGTGTGAAGTAATTTAAGCCGATGAAAGGCGCTGCTATCGCAACTAGTTATGTTAGAAAATATGTCAAACAAATAGACCAATAAAAAGTCACACAGGATGACAGTTTCAGACCGACAAGGATCTTGTGACATTAACGGGGGAGAGCTAGAGAAAATTTAGTATTACAAAAAGTTATCTGTCTATATTTGATATAAAAAGTCGAAACTGGATAAGTGAGAGTCATCCGACTCGAAGGACGTCTTTCATAAGCGAGAAATCGCGGTCCCGTGGACTCTTGCTTGATGCGACTGTTTAATGATCGTTCATAATATACCTAGTCAGATTATAAATTGACAAACACGATCGATCCGTAACTTATCCATTGAAATCTCTATTTACAAAATTATATGTTTATGAAAGTACGAATTTATAACAAAGTATTATTATTTAAATATTTTATTATAAAAAAATTATGGTGTCAATAATCTTATACGTTTTAAACTGAGACATAAAATCTATGTATCGATGGCTCCTACAAATAAGGGCCAATGTACAAATTGACAACTTTAGGCTCTCAAAGTTTCAACCATATAGGGAAATAAGCCGCATATGGCTTTTTTACTTCATACTATATGCAAAAGATATTTTCTAACGGATGACCGCGATAGTAGCGTCTCTTACCGACTCAGATATTCTTGTTTGACTAGATAATTGGACTGCAGCGAAACTTGTATATTGCCGTCTCTGTTATTAAAGTTAAAAAGAGATGTGACAGTCGAGTTCTACATTTACCGTGAAATTCAAGTAATACTAGAATTACTATTGCTGTCTCTGTCTCAAAACGGAGAAGGATAGCCAAATATTGTAAATAATGGTTAAGAGTACGTTTACATAGACCGAGGTGGAGAGCAGAGCTTTTTTGTTGCAAATATAATTGAGCTTTATATTTGTTTTTAACGAATTTGAAATTCGATTACTATCTTTATACATATGTAGTATTTTATATTTTGCAAAAAATGAGACCAATTAACACTCAATATGTTTCGAATAAAAAAAAATTAAGATAATCTGACGTACAGAAGAGGAGTTACGATGTAACAAAGAAATCAGACGAATTGAGAACCTCCTACTTTTTGTAGTTTAAACCTTGTTTCAATTTTATTTGCGATAAATATGCTCTGCTTTCCGACTCGGTCTGTGTGAATGGACCCTTACAATGGTACGACCGATGTGGTTAATTTTCCGATCGAATATCTATCGTATTTAACCTAAAGTTATATTGGAAACACTTTTGTATAAATAATCGCGTTTTGGATGTTGCAAATAAAAGAGTACTTAATTGGCGGTTTTTTATTTATTCGTTTTTTTTAACCTTTTTATTCCATAGATCACCATCTCTATAAAATATATCTGTCATCTCTGTCATTAGCTTTGAAAAAACAGAGATAATTTGTTTTAAGCGGAGATTATGGTCTCAAAAACCCACGGTAAGTTGATTTCGCAAAAAAAAAAGAAGGAAAATGATTTCTCATAAACATCTACAGCAAATTAAAAGGCCGCTGGACAGAAGAGTAGATGGTACATAATAAAGATATTTTCCCTTCCAATTCCACATGTCCTTCTAATCTATTCCATATAAGGAAGTGGTTTTTATCCTCCAAATGGTCATCATAAGAAACAAGGAACTATTTCACACTTAAGGGATGTCTTCCATCGACCCAGCAAGTTATTCGTACAGCGATTTTCTGCTGCTTACTCTACCAATGTTAAAAAAGGCTTTCAACGTTTTAAAACAAAATTAACCTTGAAAAAAAGTTACTATGTTTAAAATAGTTCAAAATGAAGAAAAAGTCAAACTGGATTTCACAAGACGATTCAAATGAGCTCTCACTCGATGAGGTGTTTGCGACTTTCCTTGGCCACCGTCCAGCAGCGTGTCATAATCACGCGATTTACAAATGCATGCAAAATTTCAGCTTCACCCTTAACCCGGAATATCAAATTGAATTTGAAAACTTGTCATCAAAAGACAAGTGTTGGTACAGTGAACTAAATAAAGTCAATCTTGAAACTTAAAAAGGTGGAATGTACGAATATTACTAATATCATAAGTTGCATTAAAATCTAAAACTGAAACTAAGTTTGTTATTAATAAAAATGTGTGAATTCTTAAAAATAATTCAATACCTCGAATTCCGAATACAAAATGTAAATATGTTAATTTATAAGTAAAAATTCCTGTTTAACGTGTAATATAAAATGGCGGACATGTGACGCATCGTTGATCTGTTTTGATATTCGCCAGTAGTGACCATTCATGGTCACGAACGGTCGTATCCAATATATAGTTGAAAGTTTTTAATTTTAAATACAATAAATATCAAGAAATTACAAGGTAAGCATATTTAGTTAATAATCTTTAAATGACAATCGATCTATATTTTGGCGCGAATATAATTTTTTTTATTGTCTATGCCAATATTTTACGATCAGATAAAAAATTATTATTAAGTCGTAATATAAATTATAACAGTTATTTAATCGTTTTGTGTTAGTTATTCAAGATTAACTTAGTAAATAATAACAATGTCACTTACTAATACTATAAACTAGCCTTTACCCGCGACTTCGTCCGCGCGGAATAAAAAATAGAAAACGGGGTAAAAATTATCCTATGTCCGTTTCCTGGTTCTAAGCTACCTGCCCACCAATTTTCAGTCAAATCGATTCAGCCGTTCTTGAGTTATAAATAGTGTAAATAACACGACTTTCTTTTATATATATAGATAGATGCGAATGTTTAGATGGATGAATGGCCATACATAGGCCATGTTTTGTTTACTGTCTACATAACACTTTCTGTGATAAAATACCTAACAACAACAATAAGAAACCACAAATTACAGCCTTGTGGCTTTAATACTCTTATGACACTGGGAATAAGACGAAGGAAATGACACCGTCGTCAAAATTAGTTCAATCTTTAATGTGAGGTCAAAATGGCATACGCACAAACCTCTGGGGGCCAATTTGATCGGTGATACCACGACCAAAAAGAATACATGCATCACGTGGAATCAATTTTGCTTACAGTTTAATGAGTGTGTGTTCCGGAGGCCTAATTTTAATTGCCTTTTCGTTCCCCACTCTTTTCTGATAAGGAAAGGATGAGAAGGGGAAGTGGATATGACGGGAAAGGACGCATAGGAAGGGAAAATAATATCTTTCAGTGCGTCCCCTCCTTCGTCGATTAAAGGTCGCTTCGCTTTTTCGGCAAATTTAAATGGCCGTTTGTTCGTTTGCCACCTTTAAATATAAAAAAAATAATAAAAAAAACCTATACGCCTACGCTTGATTACCCTCTTGAGTTGGGTTGCAAGTACAGTTATAAATAAGTTATTGTTTTTGAAATCGTTATGTATTGACTGCACAACTGTATTTAAAGTGCACTGAACCCAAGTGTGTTAAATTTCTTTTCCTTAACTTTCAAGCCGGTTCATATAATAACAGTAAATGACGTATGTCCAAAATATGCAATCGTTGTGCTCTTTTAAGGAATTTTTGACCTCCATTCGCCCTCTGGTGATATGTAATTGAAGAAAAAAAATATTACATACATAGAAGTTGCGGAAACTTGCAGAGGTTGTGTGGAAAGCATGATCAGTTAGTTTTACATAATGATTTTCAGTTCTTTACTTCAGTAAATTGAATATTTTCTTCATTAAAAATCAATATACTTGAATCTCCCTACTCTATTTTTGTAAAAGAGTAGTCACAAAAAAAAGAGTAGTAGTAGGTAAGAGGAAAAGGCATTTACAGCTTCACCGGGCTTGAGGTGGCCGGGCGCAGATGGAGCTTAACCTAAACCTCGTTTAAGAGTAACTAGGCTAGAAAGCTCCCTAAAAAGCCTCTGCTCGGGCTGTCACTTCGATACTTTTACCGGACTAGCTGTCGCCCGCGACTCTGTCCGCGCGATATAAAAAAAAACTTTATAAGTAGCCTTTGTGTTCTTCCAGACTATACTTTACAACCGTGCCAAATTTTATAAAGATCGGTTGAGCCGTTCCGGAGATACCTTCAAACAAACATCCATCCATCTAAACATTGGCATTTATAACATTAGTGAGATTGGGAGGCCACCGAGCTCTTAGATCGTTTAGGTGGAAATCTCCCAACTCGTGATGTTTTGTGATTTTTTCGGAATCTCACGTGATTAATGGACTCACGTGTTTTACTTTTATCCCTTACTTAATTTAATCTTTCATTCAAAATAAGAATATATGTGTTTTAAATTGTTTTCTATTTTTATTACAGACACTCATGTGATGTGGTCACATTTGAAACGTAAAAATTAATAGACGGAAATACCGATATGATGTCGAGTCAGGTTTTATTGACGATTTTCCTCTTCATTATTGTCAAAGGAATTACTTGTCTAAAAGGTGAGCAACTTTTATTCTATTTGGGTTTTATACTAGAGGAAAATAAAGGTTCTAGGTACTACTCTCTTCTATTACTTTCTCACACTTTAAAATGTTAAACCGTCGAGTTATTTTGGAACCAAGTTCCTTATCGCGCGTTGTGAAAGGGGGCTAGACGGAAAAAAATCTTACGAAAAGTTGTCACGACACTTTTTGCTATAGTAAGTATGTTAACGACGAATGAGCGCTACTTCACCATGGCAACGACGTGACAATATATAACGAAAATTCATAGAAATAAAATGTACTTCTTGTGAAGATTTAAGTTTTTTATGCATAGAATAAACATTGGTTCCTTCACTAATTAATAGAAAGGAACTTCGTTCCATCCGGGTGTCCCAACACACTTCTCAAGTTTTTTTTTTTGTATCACAAAGTGGCAAACGAGCGGCCACCAAAATTCAGAAATAGTGTAGCGAACGCTGTACATAGAGACGGAGGAGGGGACGTACCAAAAGAGGGTAATTTACCTTCATAAGCGTCCCCACCTTTGTCAAATCTTTATAAGAAGGTGAGAAGGGAAAGGGTACTAAAATTACGTCTCCGGCACCACACTGAACAGACGAAACTGATAATTAATTCCACTTGACGCCTGTCTTCTTTGTGGTCGTGGTATTGCACCGGGCGAGCCGGCATATTCGTGCAACAGATGTTGTTGCTGCTGGGTTATACCATTGTTAAATTTAGAATTATAGATCACAATATCAAATTAAATATGCACAATGTAATGGACATGCAGCTAAAAGCACAGCTCCTGTAGAATGAAAATAATATTGAGGCATGTATAATATCATACAAACTTTAAAGCTTGTCATTGCCAGCCAATGTTTTTGAATGGATGTCTTTTTACTAATACTTTGTTGATTGTTGGCCGCGTCTTTAACGAAATGCGGATCAAAAAGTTTGGTTACCATTATATTTAAATTTATAAATTTATCGTTTCTTTATTTGTCCGCCAGAGGGCGAATCATGTTATGACAACAACAGTAACTTTTGGGGCCGCTGCAAGCATTCTTATGATTGTCCTTCCGCTAATAGGAATTACGCGTAAGTTTGTTTCTTTACTTCTTTACTTGTTGTCACGCGCGACTACCTTCGCGTGACAGAAAAAAATCTGTGTCTATGCGCTATTCCAGTCTGTAAGATATGACTGTTCCAAATTTTATTCAGATACGTTCAGTCGTTCTGGAGTTGTGTGGAATTTATACATACATAAATTTCTTGCAAACGTTGACAACTAAAATGAAATTTTAATAGTGTACCGTTAACTCTTGACGTTGAGTGTATTGTTTACAGTGATAAAGGAGTACGACCTATCTTCTGTGAATATTCTATAAGAAGAATCTTAGTCTGCTGCGAAGAAGAGAGACTGCAAATTTCGTAAGTACATTAGTATTAAGAACATTTTTTATATTCAAAGGTGGTAAACGAGCAAGCGTTCACCTGAATTCGCCGAAATGGCTAAGCGACTGCTACTCATACACGTCCGCAAATGCAGATACCTTTCTTTAATAGACGGAAGAGGAGACGCACAGAAAGGCAACATATCGCCTTATGCAACCCTTCCTTCATCAAATCCACTTCACTTTCCCATCTCTTTTAAGAAAAGGATAGGAAGAGAAAGAGGGTTAAAATTGAGCTTCCGGAAGATTTAATTATCACTCAAATTGCTTGTTTCATGTCCTGACGTCAAGTAAGAAGAGAATCAGCGAAAAAAGTAGGTAAATCTTACGTTTGGATGGATGTATGTTTGTTTTTTACTTTCATATCTCTAAAATTGTTAAACGTATTTTGACAAAAAGCTCAGATGTATAACATAATTTAGAAATACGCATTGTCTTTTTACTATTTTTATTTAAATTCGTACGGAAAAAGTCCGCTATAAATTCAATATCAATAACTTGCAAAGCACAGACTTACGACATAAATAAACCACAAGCCGACATTAAGTTTGAATGTAAAACTAGTGTATGTGTTCGCGTATTGAATATAATTTAATCACAGAATGCGAAGAATACAGCGAAGATGTAACAGAGAAAGTGGAGTTTATAGCACTTGTGCTAGAACCGGAGACAATGACTATATCTGATGTCAACTGCAACTACACTGGCGTTGAACTAATTGTGGGCGGAGAGAACGCGCTGCAAGGGGAATTCCCGCATATGGTTCGTGTACATTTTGTCCGCTAGGGGGATACATGTATCTACATGTATCCCCCATTATTTAATGATCTAATGGGTAGATGACAAGTTTCAAATGATTTTACACAGAAATCAGTCCACTAGTTGCCTTTATTTGATGTACACTACAAGTGTGATCTTATGTAGCCTTAACAACAGATCCGATTTCAGTAAGTTGGGTTTTTTTAATTAACATAAAGTGTGTTTTTCTTAGGCGGCTATAGGCTGGGAGTTCGGGGGTAGTACATCATTCAGTTGTGGAGGTAGTCTCATCAGCAGGAAGTTTGTGATGACAGCGGGGCATTGTATCAAACGGCCCAGGTTCGGGGAACCAACAATTGTTAGATTGGGCGAACAGAACTTAGACCCGAGTGTTAAAGATGGGGCTAGTCCTGTTGATGTGAGTATTTGATTTATATATATACATATTGATAAAATTTTAGTCTGGGTTGATTTTTTTTCGATGTAACATACAGACATTTCCATTTTATTTATTTTATATTCTTACTACTTACTAATATTATAAATTATAAATGCGAAAGTAATTCTCTCTGTATGTCACGACCAAAACTCCTGAACCAATTTAAACAAAATTTGGTACACAGATAGTATAGAGCCTGAGAAAGGACGTAGGCTACTTTTTAACGCGAAAAAAAAGGTTGTAAGGGGTTGAAAGTGGGGGTGGAAATTTGTATGGAAGTACCGTCATTTTTATAGTTAGAAGTTTGAAATTTATTATTTAGGCTGCTAATTTCACCCTCAAGGGTGTAATATACCAATAGGGAATAGGGGTTGAAAGTTTGTATGAGAATATGTTATCATTAAAAATGTTACCCAAAAACAGTATTTCACGCGGACGAAGTCGCGGGCACAGCTAATTATAAACATATTATACTCTACCAGGTTCGTATCAAACGTATCCACAAACATCCAGACTACAAACCACCACAGCGATACAATGATATCGCACTTTTAGAATTAGAGGAAGCAGTTAAGTTCAACAATAACGTGAGACCTGCCTGTCTCTGGCCTAAGTCTGACTTCGGGTCGTATCAGAAGGGGATAGCTACAGGATGGGGTGTTATAGATCCAGGTAAATTAAAGCTCCTTATCCACTTAGATTACTTATAGATAGATTATTGCTCACACATAAAGTAAATTTAATTTAAGTAAAACTCCTTTTCCACTGAAGTTATGGTAAACAACTAGTCGCGAATTAGTTGATAGTTTTGGAGTCGTTAGTAGAAAAGGGACCTAAAATTTGTCCAGATATCCATAATCTTCCTGGTCTCTTCCCAACGTGGGATCGGCATATATGGTTTTATAAACCTTAAAGTTTCGACTTACGTTTTTTACGGCCTGCCGCCTGTCAGTCGCCAACCTACTTGGGAAGAATATTTTAAAAATCTATCTATATATATAAAAGAAATTCGTGTTAATTACACTATTTATAACTCAAGAACGGCTGAATCGATTTGACTGAAAATTGATGGGGAGGTAGCTTAGAACCAGGAAAAGGACATAGGATAATTTTTACCCCGTTTTCTATTTTTTATTCCGCGCGGACGGAGTCGCGGGTAAAAGCTAGTATAATATAATAGCAAAATCATTCAAAATTACTTACTAAATATACACCAAAAATAAAAAATAGTAATAAAACATTGTAAATAGAACACAACTTCATGTTCACGTCTTCAAGATATTGTGAGATGGAAATTGATTCATCGAAGTAACTGTTAAACAGATGTTTATTAGAAAAAAAACATATTTTAAAAAGAGCAAAGTAAACAGTACTATCAATTTATTGGTAGATGTTTATATTTTATAATTGTAAAATAAAAAAAGGATTTAATATTTCATTAGAAATTTATTTTATATCTAAAGCCATCTGTTAGATATTAGAAAGTTATCTAGTCCCATATTAATAAATCCATTATCAAATCTAGACAAAGTAAGAGTCAAGAGTCGTCTGAAAATACCGCTTTTTACTAGTAATAGACAATCCTCTCTTCCAGATACACAACAGACATCAAATGAGTTACAAAAAGTATCACTCTCTCTATTAACTAACAGATATTGCAAACCGTTGCTTAAACCAAATCGTTACTGGGACGGTTTCGTCGACTCTCAGATGTGCGCCGGAGAGTTACGTGGAGGAAAAGATACTTGTCAGGTAAATATATAAATTTGTTAAGTGAAAAACTATGCTAAATTGATGAACAACTCAAAAACAAATCAAAACCGACCTGCATGATGGGTAGATGTAAAAACGTAGAAGGGAAAGGAGTGTGACAGGATCGAGCCAAATGGAGATCTCTGTCTATCCATTTGGGTTATGAGCGTAAAACAACATAATTGTTGTTCCGTGAACCTCAAACTTGAAACTTGATACAGTTAAGGTGAGTCCTTAACTTAGTTGGCACACCGCGCAGGACGCTGAAGGAATTGAGACTGGTTAAAGTTAACTAAAAATAAAAAAATCCTTAGATTAAAAGATTTTATTCAAATTTCGTCCGAATTCGATTTTTTAATATCAAAAAGGGGCAAACGGCCACCTGAATTCGCCGAAAAAGCGACTGCTCAAAGAATTCACAATTGCAGAAGCCTTCGTACCTTTAATCAATGAAGAAGGGAACGCACAGAAAGATGATATTTCTCCTTTCTATGTCCCATCTTTCGCCAAATCCACTTCCCATCCTTTCCGAAGGGAAAGAGGCACCACACTCATCAGACTGTACTTGGAATTACTTCCACTTGACGCCTGTCTTCTGTAAGGTCGTGGTATTTCACTGAGTGAAGCATATTTTTGCACCCAACAAATATTGTTACGAGATCTACAATTAAAGTTAAATTATATGTTTACAAAAGATTTAATTCTTTCCTTCCAGGGTGATTCTGGGTCTCCCCTTCAGGTGGTTTCCAGTGACAACCAGTGTATATATTATGTAGTTGGTGTGACCTCATTTGGTGGTAAATGTGCTAAAAGTGGACAGCCAGCGGTCTATACTCGTGTATCTAGCTATTTAGACTGGATCGAAAGTATTGTATGGCCTGGAGAGTGATTGTTGGTGTTTTTTTTTTAATAATTTTTTTTGTATTGTATTTTTTTGAACTCCTTTTTAGATTTAAGTTAAAATTGAAGATACTTTTTCTTTCTTTATTAAATAGCACTTTATTTTAAATATAAAATTATGTCACAATGTTAGTTACCGTACTCCTCCGAAACGGTTTTACCAATTTTTACCAAATTTTATATGCGTATTCAGTAGGTCTGACAATCGGCTACTATCTATTTTTCACACCCCTATTAAGTTTTTTTAACTGCGCGCGTACGGAGTCGCGTGCGACAGCTAGTATACAACATTCCTAATAAAAAAGTTATAATTAAAAATTAAAGTTTTTTTTTAAATAATTCGAAATATTTAATTAATATTCTTTGAACACCCTCTATATTTAAATGAAAAAAAAAATCGATCCAATTTCTAATAAGCGACCACCTTTTATTTCTACTGGATCGACTGCAATTGCTGAACAAAATGACAATGTCAAAGTCTCGATTAGTAGAAATGAGCACTTATAAACTAATATTTAAAAACCGTCTATATGAAGATGTTCTATTCTTCTTAACAACTGTTTTCACTAGTTCTATAAGTTGACTTATTTCAATACCTTTATTGGCAATATGTTCGTACGCATTTATATGTTCAATTGGTCTCCATTCGTCAAATAATCTGTCCAACATACCTCCAACATCAACCATAGTTATATATTTATCAGTCGTATCCGCTACTATGAAACCAATTTCGAAAGATGTATTATTCTCGTATGTTTTTCTGATCATTTCAGCGCGTTTTATTTTAGACTCACTATCACTGATAGATTCGTGCATCATACGAAATAGTTTTAATTTGATTTCATTTTCCGCGAACGATGTTGGCGCGGAACGACCGAGAGCGTCCTCCATTTTATTGCGCATGAATTCGAGACCGACTCGCCTTTTATTCATATTTGTGGGTAGATCTTTTAAAACTGTCATCTTTAATCCGAATGACAGATCGTTCATGATACTCTTTTGTACAGCGGAGAGTTGAAATTGATTCGCAAATCTTAAAACACCTTAAAAATAAAAGTTTGTTAATGATTAAATTTTAATAAAATTATCGACAACTATGTCAATAGTATGGAAGCTTATTATTTTCTACAAATAAAATGTCAATAGTACGGATATTGATTGATAACTTCGGACTATAACCTTATTTTTAATCTATAATGATAATTTTTATATCATAAAAATTTTAGATAAAAAAAAAGTTTAATGCGAACTGAAAACTTAATAGAAAAAAAACTTACATAATAAAACGACCAATACAGTACATTTCATTGTTGGTTTGTAAAAATTTAATTATAAAAATCCTTTAAACGTTGAAACTCTAATAAAAACACACTCAATGTACGTTTATAATTACTTATTAATTGTTCGCAAGATTTAATGTTTGTTAATTAAAAAGTACTTTAGATTTTTCAATTGTGTTTAAAATCTTTCTTTCCGAAGAAAAAACATTAAAGTACTTCCTTGTTAGTATCTGTGGTACTATAAGTTCTAAAAAAATGATTTCTAAAAGATCTAAAATGTATAAATATTGCATTTTATCAAAAGTTAAAACTTGCGATTTTTTCCTTTATTGTTTAACTAGCTGTTGATCACGACTACTTCTGTGTGGAATTAAAAAAAAATCTAATTTAGTAGCCTATGTGTTTTTACAGACTACGTTCTACATCTATGCAAAATTTCGTCAAGATCCGTTGAGCGGTTTCGGAGATACGTAGTAAGAAACATCCATCTTAACATCCGCGTTTATAATTTAAGTAAGATTCAGAAAGTATTCGATTACACCAAATCTAATTCCTAGTTTTGGTATCCAAAAATAGACCTATGTTAAGCTGTGGATAAGGCCATAGGATGATGTTAGCCTATGTATACATTTTTTTTGCCCAACTATATTGAAAGCTAATCTCTACACCGCGTAGCAGAATAAAGGAAATTATTTTAACGCCATCTGTTGGTGAGTAGTTAACCGAAAAGTTTTTGAAAATAACATTTTTTCTACCAAAATTCAAAACATCCAAAAGAACCTAAAGCGCAATTTTTTTTAATTAAGATTGGTTATTTTAGAAGAAATAACAGATCAATTAAATTGATAACATTTGCCAATTTAAAAAAAATTTACTTTAAACGATAACAGATGGCGTTTTAATTATTTTAACAGCAAAATACCTGAATCGAAACATCTTCATGTTAAACTTAAATACGTGTTTTTTCGTTCGCAAAACATTACAGGAAAATTTATGGACGTAGATTTATAATAAAATTGCATAAAACGGTATGCAGTTAGTCATTTCAGTGCATTAGCGAAGATTTTGATTAAGTCAAGATTAAATTCGATATTCAATGCTAAAGATCTATCAACCTAGCACGATTATTTATAACAATCGCCATCTTATCATCGATAAAATTTATATTAAAATTTGTGCAGCTATCAGGCGTAAAGTACAACAAAAATCATATACTAATTTTAGGTTCACCAGTATCGAGTGTCGTCAACATCATTTGCGTCTTTCTGATATTGACAGAGGGCGTTAGTTATCGTAATTCAGTTTGACTTATGACATCCAGGTCAGATTTTGTCTAGTTAACAATGACTTTAAAATACAACAGGGTTCACTAATGAAAATAAGTTTTATACTACCAAATATATTTTTCTGTTGTTACGCTTTAAAACAAACAAATTTTTTCTGTGGGCGAGTTGTCAGCCATCACAACTCCCATATTACTGGAGGACCATTTCGGTCGAGCCTAGTCGGTTAGTATGGCAAATTTGTTGTATCAACCACACTCCCATCAGCAACCCAGGACACTCACTATACGCCGTAAAGGTCATTGCGAAGGGATCTCTCTTGTCTAGAGACCAAGACCTCATTTTGGTCGCTACGTCAGCGCAGTAACTAGTTGTAGTAATATTTTTCTACCTATTTTTCTTCTTTAAAAAGTTATCTCAACGATAATAAATTAAACATTTCAAAATAATTGACTATTCGCGTAATTCGAAATCCAAACATAACCTATGTAAATATTAGTTTGAAAATGACAGCTCCTTTCAAATTCAAATGGCGCGTTTGGGGCTGTCAAAGATTTTTTTTTTTTTTTTGAGATAGTAATCAAAACCTTTTTTACAATAACTGTAATATTATTTGGAGGTAAAATTTTGCTTTAATAAAAAACAATACGTAAAAAATAAATGAATGAATTAAAATGTTTTTTAATGTACTTTATTTTTTTCATAATACAATTGTAATTAAATTAAAATTACGCATCTTCAAGCTATCTGGATTTTGCGATTTTTTTTTAAAGTGTTGTTCATTTACTATCAAGTGTTAGTATTAGTGTTAGTGCCTTACTTTCCCTAAAAATCTTATATATATTAGGAATCAATACTGTTAATAAAAAAGTGTACATAAATTCGCGATTCATTCATGTAATACCAACCCTATTTACACGCACACACGAAACACATTTGTTAACACGACGAAATATTCAACATGAAATCTTAAATTCATATTTAAATACATTGCAAGATATCAAGTTTTCCAATACACTGGTAGCTAAAACGTGTTATCTTTCATTATCACATGCTAATAATATATCTGTCCGCCATAACTAAATTACGCGTTATTGCCCAGTCATTTCATGTTCGTCGTTCGCTTCGTACAACTATTTCGTTGATATAACCCGTCTAATTTGCGTACGTTATCAATTTCTAACCTGTGACGTTGATTTTCCCGCCTTTTTAATTTGATAACGTTCGAGTTTGTTTACATTTTTTTTATTATCTGTAAAGAAAACGCAATAACTATTTTTTTTCTTATCTATAGTGTTTTTGGTTTATAGTGTTTTGAAGTTTTGTTGTTGGATGCCATATTATTTTTTTTTTCAAGTAAGTATTATGTAATTTTAATATTAAGATTCATTTTTTCCTGTTAAAACATGTTAAAAGTGAAAGTTAGTGTCACAAATATTATATTAGGTAACACTTCCGTCTTATCTTTTTTTTAAATAACATTTCATTTATTAGTCTTGTCCAGATTTATTCTGCTATTTTTACAATATGATATGATTTATTTAAAAATATACTATTTATATTAATTATATTTGAAAACAACAACTTTTGTTTTGAACTACATAAATAGAAATCTTTTATCAATCACGATATTTAGTAAAGATAAAATTTGAGTTAATTTCTGCATGTTTATAGTTATTTAAATATTAATAAGACATTTAAAAAACTAATTAATTTACGCGTAATTTTTTACGAATAAACAATATTTGAAAAGTTTACTATTACTTTATTATTTCAATTTACAAGTTTCACAATTTTTTACACCACAATACGAACCAAAAAAAGGCAAAAGCATTAGACACTTCGAGGAATAAAATGTGATTGCCATTTGTTGAAACTTTCAATTGACAGACAATTGGATGGAGAAGTAAGACGAGATATGTACACTCGTGTAAACAAGTGTCACAATTTTTTTTAAGGATGTGATAATTGGTCTAGATTTATGTGTGATGTACAAAATGCGTGATTTTTCATATCAAACATTTTGTATACACAATAATACATTCATATTTATTTATTTATACAATCTATACAGACTATGTTTACCTTACGGATTTATTTCCGTATCTCTGAAACAGCTGGATCGATTTTAACGGGATTAGACTACATCTTAAAATTATATAAAACTTGTTGTCGCCACTGATTCTGTCCGCGCGGAATTGATAAAAAACTGAATTAGTAGTATATGTGTTCTTCCAGATTATGTTCTATATCTGTGACAAATTTCATCAAGATCTGTTGAGACGTTCCAGAGATATCTTCAAACAAACATCCATCTAAACATTCGCATTTAGAATATTAGTAAGATATGTTATGCTCACTGTACTTTGACAACCTTACGTTAAAAACTTTGCAATCATGAAGAAATAACGCCTACAGTTATATGACGTAACGTAAATGAAGTTTGTACAGTCAGGGTATTTCGTGGTGGCACATTTATAGAAAAATTGCCTTGTCCCTTACAGTGAGAAACTCCGCCTCTTACAAAATGACCAATTAGGTAGCAATGAGTTACGCAAACGACGTCATAATAGTAAAAAGTAATCACTGAACGATATTTTTTCGTACACATTTAAAAGTTGCGTCCTATTGGTTATTATTTCTGCGTCGTGTTAACACTTACGAAACGTTCAAACAACTGTCGCTTTCAAGATGGAATATCGCCAAAATCCATGATAGTATAAAGAATTAAATTCGCTTCCCATTTTGAATCGAATATCGTATTGCTATCACTATAAATAAATATGTGTACTAGCTTTTACCCGCGACTCCGTCCGCGCGGAATAAAAAAAAGTCTCCTAGTTCTAAGCTACCTTCCCATCAATTTTCAGCTAAATCAGTTCGACCGATCTTGAGTTATAAATAGTGTAACTACACTACGATATGTTAAAGTACACAATACTGTGAACGAGGATATGGCCAAGAATGCCATCAACAACAACATCAGTTGTACGAATGTACCCGCCCAGTGTAATACCACGACCACACAGAAGACAGACGTCAAGTGAAAGTAAATCCACGTACAGTCTGATCAGTTTGATGCATTAGGAATCATTTTAGTCCCCTTTCCCTTCCCACCCTTTTCTTATAAGGAAAGGATTGGTAAGGGAAGTGGATTTGATGGAGAAAGGCATGCATATGAAGTAAATGGACAGGCTATAAGACGTAGTAATTTGTGCTTATTTGATTTTTGCCATTTTGGCGCTTATTGTAGAGGTTTTTAGCGGTGTTGTGGATTCGAACTAATAATATAGATAGAATTAACTATCACGTAATATGTATATGTCAAGAAGCAAAAGCTGTTATTTCTAAGCAATCGCCTATCCATTTGTAGATATCAATGGACCACGAAGTTTGTGAAAAATTGTGTGGTACGGTATCGGGCGTAAAGTATACTAAAAATCCCATACTTATTTTGACATAATTAACGACGATACGAAGGCGCTAGTTGTAATTATTCCTTCTAGGTACACTGTGCTTATATCAGACTCCAAAAATGGTTCAGAAACCAGTGGAGTTCGGAGTCAATCCGACGCGATGGGGATGCACCTTTTAAAAGAGGCCTACAGTACGTTTCGATCATATATCGATTGGTCCTATGTATAAGGGCCAAAGTAATAAATTGATGATTCTTACTTTTTTTATGTTAAAAACTTCCTCTTAGTTTAATTAACACGCACTAAACAAACACACATTTTCAGATGTAAATGTTTTTTGCTGAAGTAAAAGACCATATGCGGCATCTCTCCCTTTAAGGTTGACACTTTGACATCTCCATTAATGTTTTAAATTTGCACATTGGCCTTTATTCGTAGGAGCCATTGATATATTTCCTATCTAAGGGTCTACGTTAAAAGTTTGAGTATCTCTGATTTGGAGAAACCGCCATCTTTTGTTGGCAGAGGGAAACGTTTAACAACTTCCTCAAGTGATATAGAACACTTCATTTGTATAAAATAACCAATGATAGCTTATCTATTAAATAAATCGTTAAAGATTGTTATATATATATGTTAATTGACCTAACAATTTACGCTACTTCGTTTGTTTGACGTGTTCAGAAAATGTTACAGATAGATTATTAAATTCGGATCTTTTACAATCAAACTAGATATAAAGGTCATACTGTTAATCGACGCTCCCACAGAATAACCCCGTAATAGGAAAAATCAAATTTTTCAGGAGAAGCAAAAAACTGTATTTCTTTAATAACTTCATCAATAATTATTGTACAAGAATCTTTTAGATACCAAAAGAAAGCTTATTTTTATAGCTACATTGTATTTAATTTTCATTCATGTATTCCGGGCGTATTCTGTGCTATGAAGGAAAAATTAAAATACCAGAAATAAAAAAATCTGTTTTAATATTGAGTTTTTATCTCTGTAATTAACATTAAGGAAAATAAAAATAAAAAATCACAACGTGTAATAGGACTTTTAGATGCCGAATTCGAAGGAAAAGCAAGAACCCGGTAAGAGTGCATTACAGGATTATTCGATGGGGGCGTCGATACTCCGCATTTTTGTTATCACGTGGGACACAGTTAACCTTCCCGACGGGCCAATTGCCGGGTATAGCATATTTCAAATATCTTGGCGGCTCATGGTCATGTACTGCTGCACGGTGCCTTCCTTTCGCCTGTACGCCTAAAATAATGTTCTGCGTAACTCGTACGATGTTCGGAGCCGCCAAGATATATGAAGAACACAATACCTACTATATAAACATTCTTGGTAATTGAACAGGAAAAAATGAGACCTATAAACTAAAACAGCCGAACAGAATTCTCAGTGATTCATTTGTTTATGTAAATATGACGTGGATTAAAATGATTCTTTAAAACTAGCTGATGCCCGCGACTTTGTTGTCGTGGAATTTAAAAAAACATCAAGTTGTCTTCCAGTGAAAGTCCCGTCAAATTCTGTTCATTCGTTTCGGAATGGCCGGAAGAAACGCGGACTTACCGACAGAAATACACGCAGACAGAAAATTAAAAAAACTGATGTCGTTCAAATCTTTTCGAATACATAATGTTAGCGATTTTTTTTCTATATAACATATTATAGATAATCTTATTTTATTGTTTATATAAATAAGAAATATGCATAATTCACTAATTTCATACATATAAAAAAAAAATCTCAAACAAAATGCACTAAAAAGTAACAAAATAAAATCATGAAAACTCTCTAAACTCTACAAGAAAGTTCTCTTCTTTCTTGTAACATGTCTATATTGTATAATTATTGTTATTTCGCAGTCGGTGTCGGCCGAAGTAAATAGGTGACATTTTATATTTGAGATGTATTAGACATACTTACGTTTATGACCCCTATTACTATTTTTACATAAGGGCACTGAACTCGAATAGCGTCGGAAACAGGACATGAATTTATTTGATGTTTCTAAAGAAAAAAATGGTAATTGTGAGAAACCAATAAAAGATAGATAAATGCTATCCCGGACTTTTATTTAGCACATTTAAAGAGCTACAATTCTTCCATACATCATTTGTATCTAGGTCCTATAGTTTAACCTACGTAAGCGCTGAAAGCAAAAATGTCCTTAATTTTCGTAACACATTTTGATAGCTGTACGTTATATATCACGCAAGGCTGAGCGGATCTGAAGGAAATTTGAAACCAAAAATAAATTTGTGTCTAAAATAACACACTAACCTAACCTAACTCTCGACGTGAAAACCATAAAGACGAGAGAATGTAAAAAAAAAACCCATAAACAAGCGATAATTCGCAAAAACTTTTTTTTATCTGACTCCATGTTTACTTTATCATTATACCTTATCATTTATCGGATTAAAAAACAAAAACTTGATAATCGTACTGTACTAGGCCTTCGTTCTTTGCGAAGATAAAAAATATGACGATTGTATTTTTGGGTTATATTCGACGAGACATTGTAAAATCCGAAATTACGCAGACAGAAATTGCTATCAAAAAAGATTATATGTTTTTTATCGGACTTCTTCGAAGACATTTAATAAATAAATCAATAGAACCACCGATCCAGTAATAAAATTATGTTAATTAAGATTTTTTTTAATTCCGGACAGAGTCGAGGGCGAAAGCTAGTTAAAAAACTCGTGACGAGTTATGAAATAACACGTAGTTTTATTTACCATCTTTCTTATAATATTACTAGCTGTCGTCCGCGACTCCGTCCGCGCACAGTTAAAAAAACTTAATAGGAAAATAGATGTTGTCCGATTCTCAGACTTACTGAATACGCATATAAAATTTGGTAAAAATCGGTTAAATTATGCTGTTAAAATGTAGCTTATATGAAACGTTCGTAGATTTACCATAGCAGCGCCATCTATTGATTACTTACTCAACCCAGTGGAAAGGTATCGACATCTGTTAGAATCATTTGGAGTTAACAGATAATTGTGACTGTCAAATAATAACAGACAAATAATTAGCAATAAATTAAAATTGCGACTATAATTTGAGATTTAAACTATCCTATCTCTCAAGTTGGATCGAACTGCACATGGTGTGCGAATTTTATTATAATCGGTTAAGAGGTTTAGGAGTCCATTGAGTACAAACATTGTGACACGAGATTTATATATATTAAAGAAGATAAATGCGAATGTTTAGATGTATGGATGTTAGAAGGTAACTCCGGAACGGCTCAACGGATCTTGGTTAAATTTAGCACAGATGTAGAACATCGACGGACGTACTCGCGGGCGACAGCTAGTGAGTCTATAAAACACATCATAAATGCGACCACGTTGTTGTTATTAATGTCTTTGTCTAAGCCTTTAGGTATTTTGTGACGTCACTTTATCTGGTTATGTGGCACACTAAATCATCCGCCCGTGTGGCATCTCGTCGATGACTTTTAAATTTTTTTTTATTACAATTTTTATATATCGATGACGCTAGACTAAGATAAAATAGATTTATTCGGCGCCATGATTGTTGATAAAAAAAAAACACAATTTTTTTATACATTATACAAAATATAAATTGACTATTTATGTAAACTTACTACTATAAATGTAATATTGATTTATTAAAATAAAGTGGCAACGAATTGTTAGAATTATCAATATTGATTTTTCATTTTTATAGCTGACGCCCGCGACTCCGTCCGCACGGAATTAATAAAAACTTTAATAGTCTGTGTTCTTCCAGACTATGTTCTACATCTATACTGAATTTCATCAAGATCTTTTGAACCGTTCCGGAGATACCTTCAGACATCTAGCCATCCGATCATCCATCCATCTAAACATTCGCATCTATATATATAAAAGAAAGTCGTGTTAGTTACACTATTTATAACTCAAGATAGGTCGAACTGATTTAGCTGAAAATTGATGGGGAGGTAGCTTAGAACTAGGAGACAGACATAGGAACTTTTTTATCTTGTGTGCATTTTTTTATTCCGCGCGGACGGAGTCGCGGGTAAAAGCTAGTTTATAATATTAGTAAGATTTGGATCACTGACCATAGACATCTATACATGGACTGGCTATAAGCCGTGGTATTTTGTGCCTATTTGATTTATGCTATTTTGGCGCTAACCGTTACGGTTGATAGAAGTGGTGAGGATTCGAACTAATATTAGAGATAGAATTAACAGCCAGGAACACCAACCGGTGCTTTTAAATTGGAACGAAACAACAACTGTCATTCCTAAGCAACGATTTATCCATGCATTAAGATCTATGTCACTAACCGATTATCTTTGTGGTTTTTTAATCGATCTAGGAATTAATAATAATATTTACTTAAAAGCGTCAGTGGCTCAGGGGTTAAGCTCTTGACTTGCAATCTACTCCTGGGTTTGAATCCCGTCATGTCCCAATGTGTTTTTCGATTTACATATGTACATTTATCTGATGTTCGTACGGTGAAGGAAAACATCGTGATGCAACCCGCACATATGTGTGAATTCCCGGAAGAAAAAGGCGATGACTCGGATCACCACCTGTCAAGTTCCGTCTCCCGAAGTGGCGTTAAGTGTACACATAGGCTTACGAAGTTGTTTTTAAATACCGCGATAGTAACTAGTGATATGAAAAATAAAAAAATACATCTATCTATATATAAAAGAAAGTCGTGTTAGTTACACTATTTATAACTCAAGAACGGCTGAATCGATTTGACTGTTTTTACTGAACTGAATTTTTACCTCGTTGTCTATTTTTTATTCCGCGCGGACGGAGTCGCGGGTAAAAGCTAGTACTTAATAAAAAAAAATGGACATTCAAGATTCTTGAGAGAACTTTATTTTTCTAGTTTATCAATGTAAATTAAATCTGTTTGTCTACGTGTACACTGGTCTTAACAATAACGTTATCTTATTTAGTGATATAATTAAATAAATATGATAACAATAAAGTAGATAAAAATTTACATATAGTAAAATATATCTTTGGGCATTTTGCTTTTAAAAATATTATTCCTATTGACTTTACGATTAAGTTGATACAACATTCTAAGTGTGGATTCTCACTGCCGAAATATTGTTTAAAAATATCCTTGGTTTCCATTGAAGCCTAAATTTAAATAATCTTACTAATATTACAAACTAGCTTTTACCCGCGACTCCGTCCGCGCGGAATAAAAAATAGAAAACGGGGTAAAAATTATCCTATGTCCGTTTCCTGGTTCCAAGCTACCTGCCCATCAATTTTCAACTAAATCAGTTCGACCGATCTTGAGTTATAAATAGTGTAACTAACACGACTTTCTTTTATATATATAGATATAGATGCGAAAGTTTAGATGTATGGATGGATGTTTGTTAGAAGATTTCTCCAGTACGGCTTAAAGCATTTCATAAATGTAGAACATAATCTGGAAGAACACATAGGCTACCAATTAAGTTCTTTTAATTTATTACGGACTGTTATGAACAGTTGACAGTAGGGCATAACTGCCACACTTGCAGAAACGCCCTAACCGTCACTAAACGACATTGACGTCATGAAGTGTATAAATTGTCCGACTCAGAGCAGTCCATAGAGCATTCCATCGAAAGCAGTCGATTAATAGCAATGTATTTATAGCATTGGTTTAGAGCAGTAATGTAAATGTGTTTCCAATAAAATAGTTTAGCAAAGTGTAATCATTCGTTTTTTTTTTAAAAAGAACCCACGGACGCCATCCTTACAGGACGGAGTCACGGGCGACAGCTAATGTTATATTTCAGAATTAACGAGTTTTAGCTTAAATTATGATTTTTCTATTAGTTAATTCTATTCATGTGTAAAGCAGCTCTGAACCAGTTCAACAGTTCAGGTTATATAAACTTGAACCGTTGAGTTGCGACACAACAACCAAATTGGCAGCACACAGCTCACCGCGATGAACTATAAATATGTAAGTCCACGAGCCGGCAACTGCTTGGTGAGTGGTGACTCGTAGTTCGCAACTCGAAACGCAAAATCATAACTCTATGCAAGTAAGCGTTGAACTGTGAACCGATTCACTGATCTATGTCACATATGTGAACCGTAAGCTGATCTGCAGATCATCAATTTTGATTCAATTACCCATGAATAATTATTTCTGACAGAATCAGAAAAACCGCAATATATTTGTTTTTAATTTATGTTCCTGCAGTTAGCGTTGCCAGGCGTCCGGATAAAGCCGGACATAGGTAGGCTTTTTGATTGCGTGTTCGGCGAAAATAAACGGTTTTCCGGCTTTTGTTAGGCTTTTTACATTTCCCAAACGAGAGTGTACCTTTTAATACTGCGACAAAATCCTAAATAATATAGGGTGTCGTAATATAGGGTGTAGTGGGCATATAAAGGTTGTTGAAGATGATGATGTTAGTGATTTAAACTTTTTTTTTTCCTTAAATACCTTAGCAAATCCATGATTGGTATAATAAAGTTAATTTATTCACAAATTCATATGTCATATCTATTTTTAATCTGTTTAGCATTTATGGTATCTTTTTAATATTCTGTATTTGTACTTGTCTTGAATAAAATACAGATTATAAATTTTTTTTTGACTCAAGTATGTATAGAATACGAATAAATGGATGTTTTGGGCTGCATACCGTGACACTAGATCTAATAATAAACTAATTAAAAAAAAAACCCGTCTGACTTTGTCTATGACACTCGTGAGAATACGAACCGAATCACACTTCACTTAACAAAATCATTCGTTTAGGCTACAGTAATTGATACCCTGTCAATCGTTTTTGGAACGAAGTTCCTTATCGCGCGTTGTAAAAGGGGGCTAGACGGAAAAAATTCTTAGGAAAAGTTGTCACGACGATTTTGCTATAGTAAGTATGTTAACGACGAATGAGCGCTACTTCACCATGGCAACGACGTGACAATATATAACGAAAATTCATAGAAATAAAATGTACTTCTTGTGAAGACTTAAGTTTTTTATTCATAGAATAAACATTGGTTCCTTCACTAATTAATCGAAAGGAACTTCGTTCCATCCGGGTGTCCCAACACACCTCTCAAGTTTTTTTTTCAACAATGTTCATTGACAGTTATATTTCCTGACAGTTTACGTAATACCATAATTAATCATATGCCTATAACATAGTCATAAATAACTCCATCTATTGGTGTGAAGTGTAAATGTTAATCAAAAAAATTTAGCGTTACCATAAACAAAACGTGTGATATCGAAGAATTTCAAAGTTTAGTCCCCCCTCCACACACTTCCCCTTCTAATAAGGAAACGATTGGAAGGGGAAGGTTGGAATGTGTGTGGGAATGTGTGGAGATGTAAAATCAAGGGAAAAAAAACTTCAGAGGTGTGTTGGGACACCCGGATGGAACGAAGTTCCTTTCTATTAATTAGTGAAGGAACCAATATTTATTCTATGAATAAAAAATTTAAGTCTTCACAAGAAGTACATTTTATTTCTATGAATTTTCGTTATATATTGTCACGTCGTTGCCATGGTGAAGTAGCGCTCATTCGTCGTTAACATACTTACTATAGCAAAAAGTGTCGTGACAACTTTTCGTAAGATTTTTTTCCGTCTAGCCCCCTTTCACAACGCGCGATAAGGAACTTCGTTCCAATATTCAATTTCTGTGTGTTGCTGTTTGCAGTAACAAATGTTTTAGAGCAGTTAAGTTGGCACGTCTGGTGCAAGAGTATTCTTGTTTCCGATTTGCCAACTCAAAAATTATACTCCACAATGTACTAAACTAATTTAGATGGATGGATGTTTGTTTGAAGGTATCTCCGGAACGGCTAGATCTTGATGAAATTTGTCACAGATGTAGAACATAGTCTGAAAGAACATATAGACTACTAATAAAGCTTTTCTTAATTCCGCGCGGTCGAAGTTGCGGGCGACAACTAGCTTTAGTTATACAGTCAAAACCGTTTATAGCGACATCGTTTAGAACAACATACCGGTTAAATTGACCAAAATCAAAGGTCCTGGCTGAATGTTATTACATATTTTTCCTATTAATACCTGTCACCGGTTGTTACAACTATCGGTTTTTACGACTCAATATGAGTAGTCCCTTCGATGTCGTTATAACAGATTTTGACTGTATATTCAATTTTTATGGCTCATAGACTATACGATGACGTCTAAACAGACATATATCAAATTTACATTTATATAAGTGAGCACATCCTGTATGTTTTTATAAATAACAAAAAAAGGCCACTTCTGATTTGTGTTTCATAATGACCACGTAATACGATTTATGGTTAGTACACGCAATTTGTGTATTAGTGTAGGGTGACATTGTTTCTTGAATTTGTAGGACATCCTTACCTACGTAGTTTCGCCATGGGGGAGGCAATGGGGTACTGCCTCCTAGAATCGAAAAAATATAATATAGATATCTACTCTACTTTAAATTACAAAGATATTTACTATTCTTAAAGATTCACATAGATAACTCAGAAACTACTTGTCAGTTTCTTCCTTTCCCTAGCTAATAAGCATTACCTTTGGAGTAAAAAAAGAAGTTTTTCCTTACCTTACACTTAGATCTAGCCTAGGTCATCGGCTGGGAACGCCCTTGGTGACATCGCTTTTTTATTGTCTGGATATATTGTCACTATATTTTTCGCTCCTTATTCTATTTTGTGCGGAATCAGTGCACCATTGGTTCCTCAGATAATTCTACCAATGCTCCGTCATTTAGTCTCCACTTCTTTCTTAATCAAGTTCACCTTTCACGCAAACTCATGTCTATCTCTACCGTTGTATCCCCATAATCATAATAAACGGTTATTTCTACGGGCGTTTTTTTTAACGCCGCGTTAAAACCCGGAGTTGGCGGCTCTCGAACGACGTACGATTTAAGCTCAGTCTTGCTCCGTTCGTCCAGCGCTCAAAATGCTACACTGCATAATAAAAATGCGTCAGGTTTTAAAAGCGCTGCCGTATGAACAGATACATGGATATGTATCGCTTCGTGCGATAAAAAAGCGCTCGTGCGAATTATGTGTTACTATTTTTAGCTCTTATTTCTCATTTTTTTTCTTTTATAAACATATCACTTAAACTTTATGTCATATTACCTGTCGCCGCGACTCCGTCCTTGCGGTATTAAAAAAACGTAATAATTAGCGTATGTGTTCTTCTAGTCCAGTGATAATCAAACTTATTTCTTTCACCGCCCCCTTTGAAAATAAATTATATTTCAGTGCCCCCTAATTTTTATTCAGCCCTAAAACTTAAAAACCACAATTTCATTACTTTAATTAATTTCAACGCCCCACATTTTTTTGAGTCCCTTAACGCCCCCTTCTAGGTTTCAAACGCCCCCAAGGGGGTGTTATCGCCCACTTTGAGAAACACTGTTCTAGACTATGTTCTAAATCTGTGCCATATTTCATCAAGATACGTTGAGCCGTTCAAAAGATACTTTCAAACTAACATCCAGTTATCTAAACATTCGCATTTATAATATTAGTAAGATTTTTTTAACTAATTTCTCAAAATACAATCCGTAAACTCTTATCAATATGTTTACCCTATTGTGAATACAAGACTAAATTTGATACCGAGGTCGTATATAGATATAACATAATAAAAAATTCGCCAAAAGGCTCGTAATTACGTTCAAGGTATTAATGTAGGTATATAAACTATTTTATATATACAAAGTTCATTTAAATAAGTTTTTGACAAACAAAAACATTGACCTTTCCGATAGCTTTTGATGAAGCTTAGTTTTTTATAGTAAAGTGTTTTTATCTAGAGATAAAAGTTCGACGATAACTACAATATACTAACTATTGCCCGCGACTTCGTACGCACGAAATTAGAGTAACGACTTACTAAATAGCCTATGTGTTCTTCCAGACTATGTTCTACATTTGTGTCAAATTTCATCAAGATCCGTTCAGCCGTTCTGGAGATACGTGGTAACTCCATTGATCCAAACTTTCGCTTTTAAAGCTGGGAAAGGGAAATGGGAAGGGGAAGGGTACACATAGGAATGTACAATTTTTTATAATTTACGCCTTTTAACGTTTTATAAAGACTGTACATGTTCGGCTTGTTTATATTATTTTTGTTTTCATTCGGAAAAAAACTATGAATTTGCTGCTATTACAGTCTAAATAGCGTAGGTAGACCTCCTGCCGAAGACCGAATACCTGGTCAAGGTTGCGGGATTACACTGGATGCAGGCGGCACAGAGCCGGGCATTGTGGCAATCGATGGGGGAGGCCTACGTGCAGCAGTGGACAAACTCAGGCTGATTATGATGACAATCTAATCTGGATAAGCGAGAGTCCAAGAGACCGCGATATTTTTCTCGCTTATATAGGTGTCTCTTTAACCAGAGTTACTCGCTTCTGGAGGTAGTCCGTCGTGACCGGACGGTTTCTCGTTTATCGACTGTTTACTATGGCAAATCAACGCCATCTAGTATCAAAAAGCTTTGACAATTTATCTTTAAATTTTTTGACCAAAGATAACTTGATAAAGAGCATAGTAAACTCATAGCTAACTTCAATTATCTTAGTGGAAAGTCCAATACAGCTTAGTTATGATTAAATTACTTCAATGATTGCTTATTTGGGTGGCCATTTTTTATTTTATCACATTTTTAAATCGGTAATAATTATTGGATTACGAATTTCAGATGAGTAATCGAATCAAGTCTAACCGTACGTTTCTATATGTATACTCCTACGTAAAAAATACGTTATTACGTCTCTACTTTTTATTAGAAAACAATTTAATTACTTATAAATAAGCATTGGTACGGAGTTTCATGAGCGGAAATCATCGATAACTTTCACAGTATGATATATTATAATCATAGGTGGGCACAGTTAATCAAAAAGTTAACTTCGTTAATCGTTAATTCGTTAAATAAAAATTTAACTTCGTTAATCGTTAAAGCGTTTAATTTAAGAAAATTTAACGCAAGTTAAAGTTAACAGTTAAAGTTAATTTTGGTTTATATTACGAATATAGGGCGCAAGCGGGAAATGACCATACGAATAATCTCCGAATCATATGGACTGATTTTGTCAAGACTTTCTATAGAACTTAGGCTATTTTTTTACTGCGCTTACGAAATCTCGGGCGAGCGCTAATCCTATCTATAGTTTAGTTATATAATATACTCAAATAAAATTTTGACGATTGGGGTGATGTACTACTGCCTGTACGATATTAATGACATAGCATGCACTAGTTACACACACTTATATACTTCACTGACAATGATGGACAATTGACCTTTTCAGTCATTTTTTTATCGACCATCCAACTTCACGGAATTAGAGAACTAACTAAATTTAGACAACACAAGTTTTCTATTAAACAGTGAGACATACTCGTATTATGGTAATATTCAAAAGAATATCAATCTCAAATCTCAAACAAAATGCAGTAAGAAGAGACATAAACGTAAGTATGTCTAATACATCTCAAATATAAAATGTCACCTATTTACTTCGGCCGACACCGACTGCGAAATAACAATAATTATACAATATAGACATGTTACAAGAAAGAAGAGAACTTTCTTTAGAGTTTAGAGGGTTTTCATGACATTATTTTGTTACTTTTCAGTGCATTTTGTTTGAGATTGTTTTTTATGTTTGGATAAACAAACAACAAAAGGTCACTTGTGCCGACGACATTTCATATATTAATTTTAGTATAACACAATTTAACATTATTTCACTAACACAATTATTTTATCTTTTTCCTCATTCTTTCTCGTTTTATCGTATACTTTTTTTTGTAAACAAACAAATTATCTTCGCTATTGTCTTTGTGCAGCGCACGTGCATCCCCGACCATTAGAAGGGTTGGGGCCATAAATCCATCGAGTTCGTTATCGTATTCTCTGTGCGGTTGTCCATTTGATCCTTTGTTCATATTTTTAAAATGCAAAATTATTTTTCGTTGACTATGAAGAAGCCCCAAAAAAAACAAACGACGGTAATAAACACCTAAATCCCTTTTGTTTTTGAGGAATGTTTATTGCGTGCACATTTCGTCTTTCGTATTTTTAAATTTATTTTTCATTGTTTGTTTCTTATCTACGCAATGACAAAAAAATCCTATTTGTACGCTTTTTCAAATGAACCATAAACGATTTTTTTTTATATTTTTTGCTGTCTTTAAACTTCAATATTAAAATAAACATTTTCGTCGCCAACAAAGTTTAGTTGTAATTTAGTTACGACATTGAAGAGTTATGCACACTTGATTATTTTGATTGCAATTCAACGCAGTGTTTATCTATATATATAAGTGTACAATTATTGTATTTAGAATAAAGTACTTTCGTACCTTATGCTGGTTTTATAACAAAATCATGTTCTAAAAAAAAGTGATGTTAAATAAATGAAAACCAGTTTTAATGTGAATAAAATGTAATATAGACTTTTCGAGATATTTGTGTAAATGTGAAATAATTAAAAAACTTTGAAGGTGTCTAGCGCCTAAACTTCGCAATATTTGATAGAGGTAAGTTTGGTTAAATCGTCACTATTTTCTAACAAGGATTTTGCGGTACTCTTTTGATCACGTCTTTCCCGGCCGCTCGGTGTATTGTATAACATGCATCACACTCGCTCGTTCTCTCTCGTTCTCGGTCACCATTCGACTCGCCGACGGTCGCCGAACATAGCCGAACTTACGAATGTAGCCTGATGCATAATTTAAATAAAATGACAACACGTCAATAAGTGTCTATTGTTACAATTAACGGACTAAATTAACGGAAGTGAAATTTAACGGAAGTTAACAAGAGCGTTAACACTTTTTGAATTTAACTTAAAAGTTAATCCGTTAAGGAAAATGTTAACTTCGTTAATTAACGATTAACGGATTAACGAGTTAATGCCCAGCTCTGATTATAATTAAAGAAAATTGGAGTGTGTGTAAGTTAAATAAAAAAAAACAACGAATCTAATATTTTATATTGTAATCTGTTTTGGTCGTAAATCTAGATTTGTTTCAGGTAATCTCTGGAACGGCTTGACCGATTTTAAAGAGACTTTTTATTGGAAGGTAGCTTATGTGAAGGAGTAATATAGACTAGTTTTTTTACCTAGTCCGCTAGAAACTAGTTCATTATCTATATCACTTGTAGTATTTGTTTATTGAATAAAGTAGGAATTTAAATGTTTTACAATCAATGGAAATGTGTTCGGTTTCAAGTTAAATTTTTTATGCAACGATTGAAAAAAACAAGGCTTTTATAGAGCGATCACCCAATTTAATTTGATGGGGTGTAATGTTTACGAGCGTCGGTGGCTTAGCGGTTAAGAACTTGACATGTAATCTGCAGATCCTAGCCTAGCTAGCTGTCGCCCGCGATTCCGTTCGCGCGGAAAAAAAACTGATTTAATAGACTCCCTGTTCTTCTAAACTCTAAACAATGTTAAACATCTGTGCCAAATTTCATTGAGATCCGTTGTACCGTTCCGGAGATACCTTCAAACAAACGCATTTTTAATATTTGTAAGAGTATGTTCACTATACCTTCTCTAAAGTCATGTGTAAATTCACATAATAATACACATAATTCTTACACATATCCTCTTTCACACAATACTTTCTTCTATCTTTCTCTATCTTTTTTCAATTAGTATACCATAAATAAAATATTAGGATCATAATATGTACATTGTACTTTTTAATCTTTGAAAAAATATGTCGCAAGATTTCTAGACGGCTCTCGTTTTTATCTCGCCACTAAAACTGCGAATGGTTCTTATCGTACTTGAAGTTTTTATTTACAGTTTCGAAGGTCAATTTGTTATCTTAAAAAACAGCGATAATTATAGGGTCAAGTAATAAAACTTGTTTTTTTAATTCCTTCAATTCAGTCATCAGTCATATAAATAACAAAAACGCTAATAAATTATTGAAGGAAAACGTCAAACGCCATTTTGTTTTTTTAATAGACAAACTAGTGTTACGTCCGGGTTTAGTTAATAGGGCAACATTGTTATGGCAAAGATTAAAATTCAGACTTGCTTTTTTACAAAGTATATATTGTTATTAATTTAATTCAAATGTATATAAAAATGTTAACAGTGGTAGAAGCCAAAAACAATAACGTTTGTGGCACGAATTTGCTGGCTCGCCCAGTGCAATCCACGACCAGACAGTCGTTAAGTGGAAGTAATTCCACGTTTTCTTTCGTTTCCACGTTTCGTTTTCTTTGCTAAATTACATAACCTGTAACATAATTGTCTTATCTTGTCTTGTTGGTCTTATGTCATTTAAATTGTCTGATTAGATTATTTATATAAACATCCCAAGTCGTTTTCCGGGATTTTTTTCTGATTATTATAGATTCTTGACATATTATCGGGACCATAGACTAGATAATTGTTGCCAACTTGAACGGAGCAGTATTATGACATCCAAAAAACACAGGTGTATGTCACCGAACGATATTGATCTCCGTCAATTTCTAATCGGTGTAGCGGCCTAGGCATATATTTGTTCAGGCATAGGTTTTAGTTTAGTTATTTTTTTTTATATCATAAGGTGGCAAACGAGCAAACGGCCACCTGGATTCGCCGCAATAGCAAGGCGACCGTTGCCCATAGACATCCGCAAATGCAGATGCGTTGCCTACCTTTAATCAACGGAGAAGGGGACGTACAGAAAGAGGATATTTCTCCTCCCTGTGAGTCCCCTCTTCCGCCAAATCCACTTCTCCTTCCTATCCTTTTCTTATTAGGAAAGGATGGGAAGGGGAAGTGGATTTGGCGGAAAAAGAGGATTAAAATTAGGCCTCCGGTACCACACTCATCAGACTGTACGCGGAATTGCTTCCACTTGACGCCTGTCTTCTGTGTGGTCGTGGTATTGCACCGGTCGACCCGTCCAATTCGTGCACGCAACAAATATTGTTGTTGCGGGATCTACCACTGTTAAATCATCCTCATTACATTTTCAGAAGATTATGAATAATTTACAATTCACTTATTCCTTGTACGTAAAGCAAGAAATACGAAAAACTTGCCAGCATCGGTTTTTCCGTCCAAGTAGTAGTAGTCCGTGGGTGCTTTCAAGAGTACGTTTACATAACTAGCGTGTACAGTATGAGCATTCCTATAAAATCATGGATCAGAATCAAGCATTAATATAAAGAAAGCGATCTTTTTAATCCTACATCGTTAGGACGCCGGTAAAATGTACATATGTAATTCGAAAATCAAAAACACATTGGTACATCGCGGGTATCACTGCTATCAAATGGATAGGCGATTGCTTGAAAATTACAGCTTCCTGTTGAGGTTACGTGACAGTTAATTCGATTCCACTGCTATAAACCGCTACAATTAGTGCCAAAATGGTGAAAATCAAATAGGTATACAATACTACAATTTATACCCAGTCTGTTTTTAGAGGTCGGTGATGGGGATCGAATCTTGTCGTGTTGATTTTGTCAGTCCGTTCAATAGCGCTATCGACGCTCACTTTAATGATATACTTGTCAGAGTTACGTCATTACCATTTATAAGACCGATTTAAGATAACTATTGCTCTGCTCTTTCAGGTATCATTTTATAGAAGTTGAATTGAATCTATATTCTTGAAGACAGAAGAAAAGAGTAGAAATGATGTTGGAAGACGTGATGCCCACGATGCGCAGTCTGAGCCCGGATCCTGAAGATGTTGCTGCGGTCAACAAGAAGTACATCCAGGTAAGATTGTTACTATGAGACCACGATAACACGATACCCTCGTACCTGATCGTACTCGTATCTGATCTCACTATCTTAATTTTTAAGTCACTTTAGGTAATAAGCCCAAATAAATAAGGATTAAAAGAAAACGCCAGTTGTAATCACAAAATTTGCTATTTAAAACATTGTTAGTTGATTTAAAAATTAACGATATTCTCAACTTTACGGTGACACGTATAATTATTGATGTATATATTGTCGGTTAAGCAAAAGCACGTGTTAAACAACGCAGGTAGCCGTTTTAAAATCAAATAGAGGCAAAGTGCAAATATTGCGAACGGACTTCGAACCCGGATCAATTGAACATTTATTTATACTATAAATATTCGAGATTGTTCTATTCAAAATTGTTCAAGCATCGTTTCTATTTAAATCCGAAACAAAGTAAACAGTGGAACGTCAAATATCAAACATGGCGGCCTTTATAATTTAAATGTTTTTCTTTTTAAATTGTCAGATAAAATGAAATGATATTGAAAATTAAAGGTAGCTAATGTTACATATGCGATTTTTTTGGAATATACGAGTCTTAGACCAAAGCGCACATTGTCTGGTAAATGTTTTGAACTGGAGTCAGTTATAAATCAGTAAGGTAAATGACGACATATTGACGGGTCAAACTAGTCTTCTTCCTCTACTCGCCCTATTCTAATAAGAAAAAATGAGAAGGGAAAGGGATGAATAGAAAGGGGAAAATATCCTTTTTCTGTACATCATATACTGTTCTTAGAGGCAACGCACTTGCAACCCTCTACAAATGACCTTCCCATCCTTTCCTTATAAGGAAAGGGTGGGAAGAGACAGTGGATTATAATCAGGCCTCCGACACACTCATCAGACGAAACGCGGAATTGCCTCCACTTCACGCCTGTCTTCTATGTAATCGTGGTATTTCACCGGTCGACCTGGCCGATGGTCCCAACAAATTGATGACTCCTACAAATAAGGGCTAATGTGCAAATTGACAATTTTTCAGGAGAGGCACTCAATGTTTCAACCATATAGGAAAATGGGACACATAGGTCATTTTACTTCAGCAAAATATAACATTTAGATTTATAAATGTGTATTTCGTTTAATGCATGTTGTCAACTAATATAAAAGGTAGCATTAACGCAAAAAAGTAAAAAATCATCATTTTGTTACTTTGGTCCTTATACACAGGACCCATCGAAATATTGTTGCGGGATCTACAACTGTTTGTTGAGCAAAAGTCTCCGAAAAACGTTTTTCTCCCCACCTTTGGACTGTCCAATTCTGATAAAAATCTCTATTAGAATTATCTTGCTAAATCTATACGGAAGTATAAATAAACGACTGACATAGTAAAGCTACAATTTAGCATAACCTTGGTGAATAGTAAACACTCATCAAATATGTTGTATTCATGGAATGAAAAATATTGCGCAATTGACTATTCGCGAATACAACGACATCTATTATGTTTTAACGAATCAAAAACTGTAGTAGTGTCGCTATCCTCCACTAGATGGCGCGTTTATTAAACGGTTCATAATGTTTCTTCTTTACTTTTGTGTAACATATTTTAATCTAAGCTACTTCTGATAATAAAATTTGTATAAAGTAAATATACATTTTAAATACTAAAACAATATCTTTAACTTGCAAACACCTGACTTTTAGCGTAACGTCACACGGTTGTTGACCTTTTTTATTTGGTTGGTTAGTTTTAATTGTATATATCCATCTCGTTTCTTTGTATAGCGTTATCTCGCTCTATGTGTCATCCATGCATGACGTGTTCGTGAAACTTCAACTTCGATCCGAAGTCAGTCACAAAACGATATTCATCCGTTTACAACCTTTATTGTGTTTGTATAATAAATATAGTAAAAATATAGCAAAATAAAGTGCCTTAGTGTTAAATATAAAATTAGATTATAATTTATCTAATTATAACTTATAGTATAGTAATATAACATTTTGGTGTACTGTGATTTGTTTAAAAAAAGTGAACGAATTTAAGTGAAATACAGTTTTTCCAGTGCTTTTACATATTTTCGCAGTTATTCCGTTATTGGTTAACGGAGTGGAACATCTATCTTGAATATAACAGCGGTCACGTTATAAAAAATTATCAAAACAAAGTTTTTATGCATACAAGTTGTTACTAAGGTAATATTTTACCTTCATTTAATATTTTTTACAATAAAGTTGCGTAAATTGCTGTAAGGTTATTTTTTACCGCGCGTAAATTAACTACCATTGTTAAAAATGTTCTTTTTACCTTATCAATTCTTATCAGAATCTTGTTTACAGTTCCTATTAGGTATGTAGGTTTCGTTAGTCGATATTTTTTTACTTGCACTATTCTTTGTTTCAATTCTGCTTTAAATGTCAAATACGACATTTTTTGTAAATAAGAAGTAAAAGGTAAACAACACGTAGAGCCAAAAATAAATTTCCTTTGTTTACTTTGAATCTGAAAACTCTTTCATTATTTATTTAATTTAAATTACAATGTTGATCACATTCAGTCGTTAAAACATCACTAAGGAAGCCTTTTAGTTTAAATTTGGTACGAGAAATTACACTAAGTGACTGAATGCAGTTTTGAGTCATAATGTTTTTAGTTGCAAGGTCTTTGGCAACTGATCAAGCCTTTCTTTAACATGCTTACATATGCAAATTAAAAAACATACTTTTACACTAGTAGCTAGTATATATGGATAGATATATTGACTTTGAAGGGCTAGATTTTTTATTTTCTAATCAAAATATGATCAGATGTTTTTGCATTGTCTGTTGTTTAGGAAATATATTTAATGTCTTCTTCTTTGTCTTGCACTTAGAAATAAAAAAATACTTGCTTTATCTTTATTGAATGGAGTGAAATTTAGGTCTATTCTGTTTTATAACCTTAACCAATTTTTTTGGTTAAGCTATCATTTTGATTTTCTTTGGAGTGAGATAGGAACAGTTTTTTTTTTATTATTAAACTAGCTTTTACCCGAGACTCCGTCCGCGCGGAATAAAAAATAGAAAACGGGTAAAAATTATCCTATGTCCCTTTCCTGGTTCTAAGCTACCTGCCCACCAATTTTCAGTCAAATCGATTCAGCCGTTCTTGAGTTATGAATAGTGTAACTAACACAACTTTCTTTTATATATATAGATATAAGATTAACAATTTTCTTGTAGTGTCTATACTGTATTATATATACTGTAATAAATCTATTAAGTCATATAAATGTTTGAATTAAAGACCTTTCATCATGACATAGAATTTTTAAAAATCATAGATAATGTAAATGTTTTTTCTAATTATAATTATGAATAGACAATTATTATACTTTTTATATCATATTTTACGTAATGAGTAGATAATGTTGTATATTTTGATAGTCTTATATACATTACAAATGTATTGTGGAATAGGAGAGAGGGGTGACCTGTGATCTAAATGACTGAACTAAATTTGACAAGGTTTCATTCGCTTGGTATTCTTCAATGATTGAATGATTATTTTTAATTTTTGACTTTATTAAGTTGAAATCCGCAGTAAGTCTAATAATTCACTTTTCTTCCGCTGAACCCTCTTAACTAGTAACTTACAGACTTTGTAAATACAAATTGCCCAAAAATAATATAAATTTACTAGCTGTCGTCCGCGACTCCGTCTGCGTGCAGTTAAAAAAACTTAATAGGGGGTATGAAAAATAGATGTTGTCCAATTCTCAGACCTACTCAATATGCTCACAAAATTTCATGAGAATCGGTCAAGCCGTTTCGGAGGAATACAGGATCGAACATTGTGACACGAGAAATTTATTTATAAGATTGAAAGTACAGTTTAACTGCGGTAGACGCCAGCAACAACATCTGTTGCACGAATTGACCCGCTCGACCGGTGCAATGCCACAACCACACAGGCGTGATGTGGAAGCAATTCTGCATTTCGTCTGATGAGTGTGGTGCCGGAGGATAAATTTTAGGCTCTTTTCCTATCCCTCCCCCTTTTCTTATAAGGAAAGGATGTGAAAGGGGAAGTGGATTTGGCAGAGGAGGGGATGCATTGGAATACATCCTTTTTCTGTGTCCTTTCTCCATCAGCATTTGCAATTGCATTGCTTTGGGCAGTGGTCGCTTCACTATTTCGGCTTATTCAGGTGGCCGCTTCCTCGTTTGCCACCTTATAACATATAAAAGTACATTAGAATCAAGGACTTTAATAATAACTAGAACAAGGAAGTTTCACTATCTGATATAAAACCAGAAATCTGTTCTAATGACTATTATAATCTTATTTAATTGATTGATATGGTTAGTTAACTTATTTTTAAATTTAATATTGTCCGATAAGCATTGGTGGCTCAAAGGTTAAGTAATTGACTTGCAATCTGTAGGCGATCTGCAATTTTAGTCCTCTTTTCCTTCCCACCCTTTTCCTATTAGGAAAGGATGGGAAGGGGAAGTGGATTTGGTGGAAGAGGGGATGCAATGGAAGGGGAAATATTCTCATTCTGTGTGTCCCCTTCTCCGTTGATTAATTCAGGTGGCCGATTGCTTGTTTGCCACCTTTTAATATAAAAAAAATAATAATATGTGATAAGCATGTCACCTATCTAAATTTATTTTCATTTATCTTTTCTCCATACTATGTTTTTACACAATTTAGACATTTGCACCAAATAAAACATAATCTTATGTTTTTACTAATCTTAATATAAAAAAAAAAAAACAATAAAAGAATGTAGTATTATGAAACGAAACATTGTTATAATTTTTCTAAACAAGTTGTTGACATAAAAAATGTTAGTAATTTCAAGGCTGACCCTTGACCTAAAATTATAGTTTTCCTTAGCATTAAAGTATTAAATATTAATACCTTTATGTAAGAAACCTATCAATTACGTAGACATAAAATAAAATTCTAATGCAAATGTGAATGTATGGATGGATGTAGGGTTATCAGGTCGCCAAACCTACTAGCCGGACAGACCAGTCAGTTTGGCCGGACATTTGGGTAGAAAGGTTGGACACCCTGTATTATTTAGGATTTTGTCTCAGTATTAATACGAGTAGGTACACTCTCGTTTGGGAAATGTAAAAAGCCTAACAAAAGCTGGAAAACCGTTTATTTTAACTGGACACGCAATCAAAAAGCATACCTATGTCCGGCTTTCTCCGGACGCCTGGCAACGCTAGATGGATGTTTATTAGAATGTATGTGCAGGATGTCTCAATGGATCTCGATGAAATTTGTCACATATGTAGAATAGTCTGGAAGAATACATAGGTTATTTACTAAGTTTTTTTTTAATAACTCGCGGACTAAGTCGCAAGTGACAGCTAGTCGTTGCATTAAAAATAGTCTAATATCATTATAATCAATTTATTAAAAAAAAACCTGGGAAGGATTGGAAGTGATGGAAGACTTAGTAGGGGAATGTAAAGGAAGTAAAAAATCCTTTTTAGCATATCTTTTCTATCCCCTAAAGTTAGGGAATGCATCTAAATCACTGTAATTTTAGTCAAATCTGTTGACACTAAAAAGTTGCTACAAGTAAATATGTTGGATTATCTTACATTTTATTATTGCTTAATAAATTACATTATAATTAAATTACTTATCTTATATATATAAAAGAAAGTCGTGTTAGTTACACTATTTATAACTCAAGAACGGTCGAACTGATTTAGCTGAAAATTGATGGGCAGGTAGCTTAGAACCAGGAAACGGACATAGGATATTTTTTACCCCGTTTTTTATTTTTTATTCCGCGCGGACAGAGTCGCGGGTAAAAGCTAGTTATGAATAAATGAAAAATATGCAACATCAAAACACGACGTAAATATCATTTTTGACAGATTCGTTTCGCGCCAAAAGTATTACTTTTTTTTTCGGTAACAAATCAGTAATAGCATGACCTTGCGGAGACGTACGGGCGTTAGGTCGATGATCTAACATTGTAACAACTAAAAATATTATCTACGTTATCGTTTGCTTAAAATTTAAGAATTGTTACGCTAATTTATTTTTATTTATTTATTAAAATATCACATATAGTTCAACAAACTTTCTGGCATAATGTGTTTTATCTTACTAATATTATAAATGCGAAAGTTTAGATGGATGGATGTTAATTATAAGGTATCTCCGTAACGTCGCAACGGATCTTGGTATTTGACATAGATGTAGAACATAGTATGGAAAAAAACATAGGCTAATTATTGAGTTTTTTTTTAATTTCGCTAGAACGGAGTCGCGGGTGACAGGTAGTTTTTTTATATTTTTAGGGCACAAACTTTGTCATAACATTTTTATTTTATCCAATTATTAATCAATTTCATAATTTCATATCTATTTTTCGATTAAAATACAACGTAGGGCGAAGGTTAGTACGTAAGTACCTATGCCAGTGTTTCATACGATGAGTGTGTTTGCCGGAGGCCAAATTCCAGTTATCTTCCCCTTCCGATGCTTTTCTTATTAGGAAAAGATAGGGAAAGGATAGATTTTGCGGTGGAGGGGACGAATAGGGACAGGAAATATAATATTTATATTCATTCATGTCTCTATTTTAAGTAGGCATCGCATCTGCACTGCTACGATTTTATTTTTTGCAGAAATCTATTGGCTTAGGTCACTTCGTATTTTAGCAAAACCAGGTGGCTGATTACTCGTTAGCCACATTCTGCTATAAAAAAAATTACGACTTGTCAAAAATATTATGTATTTACTTTATTCGTTTAGACGTTCTTGTAAGATTGTCCGAACTTTGTAATGGCGGAAAGGTCAACGAACTTGTCTTAAATATTTGCATTGCTAACAAAGTTTTGCGCATTAGTTTTGCCTCGTTATGAATTTTTTTTAATCTATTACAGTCGTATATATTAATAATATATTTTAATAAGATTTACATTTAATTATTACATGGATGGATGTTTGTTTGAAGGTATCTCAAGAACGGCTTAACGGATCTCGATGAAATTTGGCATAGATGTAGATCACAGTCTGGAAAAAAACATAGTCAACTTATTATATTTTTTTAAATGCGCGGACGGAGTCGCGGACAACAACTAGTGTATTACAAAGACTTTTTGTTTGAATTTTATTAAAGGTCAAATGTATTGATTAGAAAGACATAGCAATAATTTGTAACTTTTCCTAGGTTTTAATCAATAAATGCTATCTTCACGTAATTAATCTTGATTACAGTATATCCTGATTTTGTATACAATTCAAATATAAATTACAGAGTATGACTGATTTATTTCATTTGCGAACATGGCTGAGTCATGCTGATTTATATATTTTTTTAATTCAATGATATTATTTGGCATCAATATTACGTGACAATTACTGGCCAGTTGTAATATTTACATATAATGATGTCGACTTATTTTTTTATTATCATGCAGGTTTTAAAAATTTATAAAACGCGACTGTTACAAATTGTCATAATTTTTTTCAATACGCTATTTTCTTTATGTTTTTATCCAATAAAATTGACGTAATTGCCATCATGTATATAATCTTAGTCAGCATGCAAATGAGAAATGAATCATTTAAATTATAAACAATAAACGGCCGCTGACCCACTCCGAAATGTTACGTCGCCATATTGGGTTTTGACAGATCAACAAGTTCGGATAATCGTATAAGCATTTTTAATGATCGAACGAAGTGTATTTAAATGTTATTGTGAATAATATAATATCCCTTTTTAAAGGTAAACACATTTTTTTTTTCATAATAAAGATTATAGAGTTTTTTTCCGATTGACTTAGAGCGAATGTAAGTTTTTATGTATGGAGATTTGTCAGTTTTATTGTGGCCTTAAAAACTAAATCGATTTTAACGAGTGAACTAGGTGTTATTTGATTCGTTATTCTATTGAGTGTCATAATCGTATTGGAACGAAGTTCCTTATCGCGCGTTGTGAAAGGGGGCTAGACGGAAAAAATTCTTACGAAAAGTTGTCATGACACTTTTTGCTATAGTATGTTACCGACGAATGAGCGCTACTTCACCATGGCAACGACGTGACAATATATAACGAAAATTCATAGAAATAAAATGTACTTCTTGTGAAGACTTCAGTTTTTTATTCATAGAATAAACATTGGTTCCTTCACTAATTAATTGAAAGGAACTTCGTTCCATCCGGGTATCCCTTGACACCTCCCAAGTTTTTTTTTTAAATTAACAATGTTACGATATAAAGCGTTTTCAAACGTAGCTACTCTTTGACTGATGTTCTTACTCACTATCAAAGATTAACAATTATTTTTTTATTGGTAAAAAGTTCGTTGTACTTTCAGTCACCTTAAAACCCACACAATATCAACAAACTTGTAGGTGGTAACCTGACGGAAATGTTAGGTTGCAATTGTGACTTTCAAATAAATCATACGTTCCTTTGTGAAGTACTGGCTGTTGCACGCGACTCTATCCGCACAATAAAAAAAATAGTAACCTATGTTCATAATCTATGCCAAATTTTGCAAGCTCCGTGCTGCCATTTCACTCTTATTACTACTATTTTTTCACAAGGGTTGTAAAGCAGAGCAGTAGATAGTTCAGTAGGCTAATGTTTACATTTACTATCAAAACAAAATTGTTTTTTCTCGTATTAAGTAATAACAGTACTGTGGACCTACCACGAATACTAGTGACAATCGCCTTCCTATCATAATCGTCAATTCTGTGAAAATCGCTAAGATAGGGGCGCTGTTCGTGCAATGTCCATTGTAATCTTCTGTCCTCGTGTGAATATTAGAAAAGGAAATACTTCTATTACAAGGTCTTCGTTCTAAAGACGTATAATTAGATAGTGCAGTGCATCTGGTGTTTGTGCTCTAAATAACTAATTTTTAGGGTTGTCACAGAGCACAGAATTTCGGTGGCAGTTGTGAATTTTTAATTTACATATGTTCATTTATCCTACGTTCTTACAATGAACCTGCAACCAATGCACACCGGGCCAATGTGGTTGATTAAGTCACTCCTAACTTAGGGTAACATTCGAGCTCTTCAGTGTGTGATGATGAAGGGTTTTCATAAGTATTACGGAAAATTCTGGGGACGAAAGTGAGTAGTAGTGTTGATCGAGGCCGTTCCATACTTATTCCGTCCAAATGTATAACATACTCAAAAAGGGCGGTTTTAGCAGATGATTGTGCCAAAAGGATGTCCGTGGTCTATACTTGTATATCTGGATTACGAGCGTTAGCTATCTTGTGTCGTATTACGCTTAAATTTGAATCGAATATGGCAACTTTTTGATATTTCAAATTATGTACTGCTTCAATGTCACGTGTTTTTGGAATGAACGTGATTCAAACGACCTTTGAACAATTTATTGGTAACTTTTTCATTATTATGCTTAGACATTTCTCTCCAGGAAAAATAACTTAAAAAAAGTATTATTGATATTTTTTAAAGGATTAATTATTTGTATTTGATATAAATATTAAATTTTACAGTAAAATCTGACTAATATTATAAACTAGCTTTTACCCGCGACTCCGTCCGCGCGGAATAAAAAAAGGACACAAAATAAAACGTTCCTATGTCCGTCTCCTAATTCTAAGCTACCTCCCCATCAATTTTCAGCTAAATCAGTTCGACCTATCTTGAGTTATAAATAGTGTAACTAACATGACTTTCTTTTATATATATATAGATACGAAAATTTAGATAGATCGATGTCTCGCTGAAATTTGGCATAGATGTAGAACATAATCTGGAAGAACACATAGACTACTAAGTTTTTTTTTTAATTCCACGCGGACGGAATCACGGGCTATAGTTAGTAGGTTGTAAATCTATGGTATGCATCATTATCTGTAACATTTTTTTAGTTAATTCAAATCTTAATCAATATACTATATATGTGAAAGTATGGCGTTGTTCCAATTTTATTAATAAAATTTATACAAAGAGGTTATAAAACAAAGATGCGAAATAGAGCATTTACCTTGTTGAACGACCTCGGTGTACTTTCAAAGGACAAATTCATAAATTTGTTCAGATATCCCGTTTAAATTTAAATATAGTTGCATCAAAATGTAGGGCGTTGTGCGCTTTTTATAAGACGTTAAAATTGGCCGGCCATATTTATTTAGTTGTCAAAATTTCCCCGCGCAAATTAGGTTAGGGGCGCGTTCCTTTTTACGTTTGAAAATTTATTTATTAGTGTTTTTAAATATAATTTTTAAGGGTAATTCAGTCAACAGAATTTTAAGTGTGGGTTTGAACGAAAATTAATTATTCTAAGGGTTTGAAACATTGACCAGTCTTTCTTCTGTCATGCCTTGTTGAGGTATTGTACTAACAACGGTACTCAGAGACAATAGTAACTAAGGATATCTGTTAGCTACTATGAGTATGGAAGGTAGAATAGTTAGAAGTATCTTAAAATACTTACAATTTACAGTATCACGTTGGAATAAACCTTGAATTCAGCCTTTGCTACACCGATAAGGACGACCACATGTTGTATCTAGGCATCACCCCTCTCTTTCCCGTATAATATAACCTAGGTATGCTAGAGTGAGATAATAAATACGACCTGGTTGTTGAAGGTAAATGGCCCTTTTTTGGGAAACATTTCCAGTTAGGTGAGAACCATGACATCATTGGTACGGGATCTAATTGAAATCTAATCTAATTGACCAATGAGTCATGATCATAGTTGTTTTGTTGATATTATTAATAACAAAAGGTACGATTTTTTCCGTAATACATGCTTTTTGTTATTAAAAAACATCGCATTTCCATGAAACACAATGACAAAAGACAACGAGTTTTTTTTTTAATTCAATAGTTCAAGGTTACGACCAGTGCTAAAATCCCTCTCATTATGTTGCCAATGCCCTGTCGCCCGCGATTACGTCCGCGCGGAATTAAAAAAATATAATTAGTGGCTTATGTGTTCTTCCAGACTATGTTCTATTTCGAGATCCATCTATCTATCTAAACATTCGCATTAATAATATTAGTAAATTTTTTATTTCTCCCTAAATTTGGGGAATAATGATTTGAATCTGAATTGTTACATAAAAAAACAAAAAAAAATATAAGTTTGTGAAAAAACTCAGAAGAATTTTACTTAGTACTTAGAAAACGAACAAGTGGCCACTTAGATATGCCAGAGTAGCGAAGTAACAGTGAGCCATAGACATCCAGCATTTGCAGATTACCTAGTAATCGATAGAGGGGACGTACAAAAAGAAGATATATCCCCTTACAAGAAAAGGGTGGGAAGGGAAAGAGGTACAAAATTAGGTCTCCGGTACACTCATCGGACTGTACGTGGATTTACTTCCACTTGAGGCCTGTCTTCTGTGTGTGCAACAGATGTTGTTTCTGGCTCTACCACTTTTACATAAGCCGTGAATGATAACCATATAATAATTATTTATGTACTAAGTGACTTAGTTTGACTTCATTATTGAAATGTGTCCTACTTTCTCTACAGTCAAGTTCCATTGTCACTTGTATATTGTTGTCTCTGTCTGGTCAAAGTGAATGAAAGGGATGGTTATATATTTTAAAACATATTGCAGTTGTAGGAAACAATTGCTTGAAGTAATTAAACGCTTTCACGATTATTGCTCACTTTCTATTTGTTGAGTTGACGATGTTTCTAATTTTATTATTAACACTAAAGGTCGTTTGCGTTTTTGTGTGTGCAGAATTTAAGAACAAAGTAGCCTATAATACTCCCGGACACATAAGCTACCTTCCAATAAAAGTCCCGTCAAAATCGGTTCACCCGTTTCGAAGATTATCTGGAACAAACGCGTACTTGCTGATTTGACGGACAGACAAAATCTTTTCTATCAACGCAAATACGTCATGTGTACGAGATGTTTTTTTCCGATATCACAAACACTGAATTTTATTAACTGTGGGCCTCTTTTTTCGGAGGGGAAATCTTCAAGAGATACCCTGCCTTCTGAGGGAAAGGCAGGGTTTTGTGAGATATGACTCACTAAAACCCTCTCGGTGGCCATCCTCAATTGCAACTGGTAAGAGCCCCGGGATCTCCAAAGGAACGCACCGGGACTCTCTGCACAGGGCTTCTGCACGACCTAGGGTAAAGCGCCTTCTCTCGTGCTCTCATTTGATTACGGTGACTCAGGACCACTCCTTGTTACTGTCTTCCCAAGACCATTTAGTAAGGCAATCAGGGCCCCCACCCGATCAGGGCCACCACCCATTAACTGTGGGCCTGGCATGAATATTTGCGACAATCGCCTTCGTATTGTCATCATAAATTATGTCAAAATTAGTATGAGATTTTTGGTGCATTTTACGATTTTATATTTTTTTTTGTCGATGACGATATGTTGGCGATTTGTCACAAATATACGTACTAGGCCCACTGTAAAGATACTATGGCATTCTTTTTTTATATGCATTAAAAATATAAAAAAACTTGAGAGGTGTCAAGGGACACCCGGATGGAACGAAGTTCCTTTCAATTAATTAGTGAAGGAACCAATGTTTATTCTATGAATAAAAAACTTAAGTCTTCACAAGAAGTACATTTTATTTCTATGAATGTTCGTTATATATTGTCACGTCGTTGCCATGGTGAAGTAGCGCTCATTCGTCGTTAACATACTTACTATAGCAAAAAGTGTCGTGACAACTTTTCGTAAGAATTTTTTCCGTCTAGCCCCCTTTCACAACGCGCGATAAGGAACTTCGTTCCAATACGTCTCTTGTCTATTTTATTTGGCAATATTTGTATGATTTTTTAGCAATATTTAATTCGGGTTCAAAATCTTAATTCTGGTTGTATGATTCAAAATTAACCGTTACTTAGTAAGGTGATCGAAGAAGCAAGATTTTCGCTTTTTCTAGGTCTCCTATACTTGTGGATAACATCTTAGTATAATGTTTTTAAGGTTGGCAACGCATCTGTTGTTTCTTTGGATGTCCATGGGTGTCGGAGATCTGTCCTAATTATCTCATAGCTTGTTTGTCCCCTTATTCTTAATACTAAATTAAATTTGTACTAATAAATGTTTATCTTTTATTATTTAATATAATTACACGTGTTGAAATTAGTACCAGTTATTATTCAGTTTCATTGACACACTTCCCTCTATTTTATCAGTACACAGTGCAATTTTTAAACGTACTTTTAAACGTATTTTTAAACATCCTTAGTACTTTTTTTTTTCATTCTAGAAGTTAACATACGAGCAAGTGGTTACCCGATCTCTCTAATTAAAATACTAATTTTTAATTTCTACCTACTCCTATGAAATGCGGTCGTGAATGTTAGACAGAAAGGGAAATAAACAAACACGTCCTGGCCTTACGCCACGGGCAAACGGCCCCTATGTCATCTCAATGACGAAATTAAAAACAAAAACACCCGGCCCCAGAGAAAGTTCAATGCAATTTGTATTTTTGGCGCGCTTTGTGTGTCGCCATGTTGAATTTTTATCGTGGATAATCTTTGATTTTATTAAGTGTTAGCTGTTTCGGATATTTATTTATTTTATTAGTAATCTGTTAATCATTGTGTAATAAATTCGACAAATTTTACTTATGACATTTTTAGTGTATATTTAAGTTTTGTAATTTCTTATTTCGTATTAATATATGCTACTGTTTTTTTTTAAATATAGTATAATAAGATAGGCTGCATCCATACATCGTATTTTATTATAGCGTCATCTATTTTTAACATTTTTGGGGATGACTAGTTCAATTTATTCATATTAGTGGTAACGAGAATGTCCATATTTATTTATGGCAACCCTATTCCATTAGTGCACGCGTTTCGAACAATTGCGTCTTGCGATATGTTCTAAATGACGGATATCTCGACCTTTTCCCGCCATTCCTTTGTTTCGAGATACGCGCGGGAAAATTCTATTTATGCGCCATCTTGGATTTTCCGTTTCGCGCCATTTTTAGTAAATAAAAAGAAGGTAATATTTTTAAATAACTGTTATCACTGTTAGCAATCTATCTCTTTCATGTAACGTAAAATGTTCTTTGGTGACGGAATCGAACCTTCACTTTCGGTGCTCAAAAATAGACATAACTTTCTTTGTTTCAATTCAACATAATATAATGTTTGGCCATAAATTTGTTGCATCGGTCAGTCGCCTTGTTATAGCGATTTGTAACAAGGTTGCGGTGAATTTTAAACCCCCCACTTGTTACCTCTATCCCCCCTTATCCCGATGCCAGTGTGACTCCAGACGTCACAGAGATAGAACGCTTCGCGATACGCGGGAGCGTTCCCGCGTAAACAAAGACATTGTTCGAAAGTAGTGCTACGAAATTGTGCATCTTATTTTAAAAGACGGAATAGATTTTTGAATTTAAATTTGAAACTCCTTTTTTGGTGTTTAAATACTGGTAGCGAAGTTTTTTTAAGAAAAAAAAAATTTCACTTGTTTTGATCAACTAGCAAAGACAAAACTAAAGTTTTCTATGTTAAATATTTTAAATATTAAGAACAAATAATTTTTTCTTTTCATTTTATGGAAATATATATATATTTTTTGAGCTAATGTTGAAAAGAGTTTGTTCTATTATTTTCTAGTCCAAATTTCTTTGATAGTCTGTTGTTAATTTGTTATTAACTGTCCCCATGAAGTTGTTTTCCCAGAATTATGTTTGCGATATGCGAGTGTTTATTTCTTTTAATCTTTTTGGTTGTTGTCAATAGTGACTAAATATTTCATCGCCTCTAATAATCACTTAGGTCGATCCTTAGTGCATATTTATCTTTGATTTAGTCTTGTTAATACATATTGCTTGTATTTAATACATCTAAATGTATTAAGTAAACGGATTAAAAGTTCAAATTTTATATGCATCGTAATTAACATATTGTTCCAAAGTTCAATTTGAATCTATTGTAGTTTAAAATGTTAATTTTATTTGTTGATTTTTTTTCTATTGAATTTGTATTAATTAGTTATGTTTAATGACGTCTGTGAAATGTTGTAAAAGTCATTTTATACGTTTAAATGCAAGGAACAAGGAACATTTAGGAAACATTTACATCGTAAACTGTATTAAATTATAACGCCATCTATTGTATGTTGATATCAACTACTAAATGTCAAAAAGCGCGGTAAAAATTGAAACCTACAGCAGATTATAAATTTAAAATATTTTTTTTAACGACCGCTGTTATATTCAATGTTTAATTCTTTATTTAGGCGACACCGAGAAGATTGCCGATTAAAATTTTGGCGTAAAACCAAAAACGAATTGAGTCAGTGAAAATGGTTTTAAGGAAGTGCATAATGTTGGGACAAAATGGCGTGAGCAAGTGAACAATAAAACAAAATGTCTCCTGACAAACGCAAAAGTGTCGGTGTAACAGAATCTAGGACTTTAATATAGTTATAATATAACATAATAAATTTGATCTCAAAATATACTGCTCAACAATGATTGCACTAAAGAAATTGTACGGCGATGAATTGCTGCGTCTAGCATTAGTTCTCAGTCTTCTAAAATCAAACCCAGATGAATACCTTTTAGATGAGAGCCAACAGATCCTAGCTGGATTAAATATATCCAATGGATCTGATTGGTCATTGGAACAAGAAGCTAGAACCCTGATAAGACCAAGGTTTGTACATCCAAAATCACTCGATAATGTACTTATGAATTATGAAAGACGATTGTTTGAAGAATTAAATTCGCTTGGACGTTACACCGGTAGTAATGCTCGTGTTCTTCATACATATTTATTAAATAACGTATCGACAGATACAGTTAAAGCTGTACTGTCAACGGCGACGGACAACAATGAAAACGATGTATCCTCTGATGATAATGTAGCACATGAAATCAAAGTTGAAAACGATGAAGAGGATACTAACGATTCAGAATTCAATCCAACTAATCAAGAAGAAACCAATCAAGCTAATCAACCAGATGTTGTTGTAACGTTGTCTCAAGATTTCTTTAATAATAGAACAGAAGATGTATTTGCGGAGATAGCTTCAAGGTCGTTCGATGTCAATGAATTCCTTGTACAACCAGACATGTTGATTAAGAAGGAACCAGATTTGGAGCCGGATTTATTAGATGTTAAAGTAAAGAAAGAAAATGATTCGGACCTTTACAGTGATAATGCTATTGACTTCGTACCATATTTTACTGAAAGATCTGAGAAATTTGAAATAGATGAACCTAATTCGGTGTACCATCAAAATCTAGCCGATCTTCAAGATTATAATGATATGTTTGATGATATGAAAGAATTAAAGAACGATCTAGATCTAGATATAAAACAACAGCAAGACAATTTGGAACAATATCTTCTGGAAAATACACCTTTGGATGCGGAAGTGTATGAATTGGCGCCAATGTTTGAAGAGGAATTGGTGTTGGACGTGAAGAGGGAAAGAGCAAGCACCAGTTTTACTTCAGCAAGTTCTAGTGGTGTGAGCGAGATGGATGTATCTATTGATGTAAAGTTGGAACCAGATGAAGGTCACCACAGCGGAGATGAATTGACTCAAGAGGTAAGAATCTTGTTATTTCTGCTTCTGTCTTGATAGTGGTAATATTTTTCGCGGGTTTCCATTTTGGTATATTTTAAATGTTGTCATTCAATTAGTATTCTTTCCCAGAGTGTCATAGAGTCAGGTGTGCAGACGGGTCATTTATTTTTTTAATTAACTACTTTTTATTATAAACCAGTATCTTGACTATTCTTTGCACATGTGAAAATTTATTTTTCAAAGAGCAACATAACTTTTTTAGACTATAAACTTTTTTTAAATATATGGTCTACTTTACTGATGGTTAATATTTTTTTAAATTTGAGGTTATTTTTTCATAAAGGTGAATATACACTAGAGCATTTTCTCAAGCATTTCTATGTAATGTAACGTTTTAACGAATGATATGATGCAGGTAAAAACATAGTTTCCAAAGCACGTCTGGTTCGTGTAAGGGTGATACACAACAACATATCATAGAGCGGCTCGTTGTTTTGTTACAAGTAAATGCTCTAGTCTAAACCCACCTTAATGTTGGTGATTCGAAATTCGAACAATTTTTTTTTAAAGAATGGATTTATGGATGAAACTAAATATTTGACCTAATAATTTTAAACCTTTATTCAATTCGTATTTACGTGAATTACGTTTGTCAGCAATCAGTTTGTAACGGAATTGTTGATTAATTTATTTAACTGTTACCGTATTGTTCGTTCATGTCAAATGTCAAAAGAACTTTGCAATTGTAATTCGGCGGGAATTGGAATTCTTTGTTTTTAAAATGGAATTTTTTAATGCGCGAAACTCACCGACCTCTATACAGGACAGGCTATAAATCGTAATATTTGTGCCTATTTGATTTGTGGCCATTTTGTCGTTGACTGTAGTTGAGTAGCGGTGTTTGAAACTCGAACAAAGATAGAATTAACCGATTTTAAAACTGACGCTTTAAAATCGGAACGAAATAAAAATGGTCCCCTATCAGTGCCTTGGCTAGAAGATATCTTAGAGGTTATTAGCGAAACGGTTTAAATAATTTTTAATAATTAGTAATAATAAATAGGTAATATCAAATCTGTTTTAAACATTTTAGGCGCCCGGTTATGAAAAGTCTGGCGCCGCTAAAACAAGCGCGACCATTGGTCGGCGCCCACGAGAGCGTTCAAACGCCCCTGTAGTTAAGCCGGCCCTGGAGAATATGTTTTTGTGTTAGTTTTTCATCAAATAAGCGGTTTTTATGTGGGAATTTTTACCCTATCATATAATAAATACCCATTGCGGTTAGTTTGTATCCGATATTGATAAATGTTTGAATACAGCTTTTAATTAATTAAAAAAAGTTTTGTGTTATTGACGTCAATAAAAAAAACAACTACTGAAAAATTCAGTTCTTTTTTTTTATTGACTTCAGCCTTAAATTATAGGCTTAGAATATAAATCAGTTTGTAAGATTTAGTACTCGTTTTTACTTTATTAGTTTTTGCGCGCGACTCTGTCCGAACGGAATTTTAAAAAAAAACTTTATAAGTAGCCTATTTGTTCTGCTAGATTATGTTCTACAACTGTGTCAAATTTCATCAAGATCCGTTGAGACGTTCCGAAGACACCTTTAAATAAACATCCATCCATCTAAACATTCGCATTTATATTAGTAAGAAGTAAGATTATTGTCTATTAATAGTTTTGTATTCAGGTTTATTACTTAACTGGAGTCTTAGTTTGTAGGTAATGTCTTTGCACTCTATCGATCCCAGTCTCCTAATCGAGTGCAACGTACTGAGCCAGGGCTTCGAAGTTTGTACCCGTCTGCCGAAAGAGGGCGTTAACCCTAAATTAACCTACAGTTTGGAAGAAAGGCGATTAAAAAAGTATTTATTAAAATTTAAAAAAACAAACTTCTACTGTAAGTAGTTCGTTTGTGTTACTTTAAAACTAGTTGTCATCCGCGACTTCTTCTGTATATAATAAAAAAATATTAGAAGTAAAAAACGGTTGTAATAAATTTTGTAACATTATCCTAGGTATTTTTATGTATGGTTCAAAATTAAATACATCTAAAAATGTCAATGCAAAAATATTTAATTATAATAAAATGAAAGACAAAGTATGTCCTTGGTTGGGCGGTTTATGTTAAAGTTTATCAATAGAGGGAGTTACTAGTATTTTAAATCACGGTGGTGTTTTATTCGATAATGTTACTGATTAGATTTTGAGATTGTAGTGTGGTCCAAGAGCCCGTGATTGCCAGACCTTCGTAATATTATAAAAGCCAGCTTCAGCTTTTATAAAATTACCAAGGTCTGGCCCTCACGGGCTCTTGCTCTATAATAAGAGTTTTATTTGTGGTCCCGCTCTCCGAATTAAACAGATCGCGTGAAAATTAACAACTGCTTTACTCCAAAAAATACTGGTTTAACTCTGACCGCCGCTGATTTATATATGACGTCAACATAGTTATATGTTTCACCATAAATATGTATCACAACAATACTTTCTGTATAAGTACTTCATTATTTATTTGTAAAGATCTCATTTCTCAAGTCTACGTATAATAATGTTACAATAACTATGATTTGTCAAAAATCTAGTCACATTATAAAATGGTTGACGTATGTTTAAGCCAAAATGTTTTTGAAACATTAATTTTTTTTTAAAGCCTCAATTGTTTATCCGATTCATACAACGTAGTACGTACACGATCGAATGTAGATTACGACGTTATATTGATCGTTTAAAACTCGTGTCAGACGCGTCATTTTACACGTGGACTATATAAATATATAAGACGCATTAACATAATATACTAGTATTAAGACTAGACTGATTCCCAAGTATGTCTGTGTCCCTGGTATCCCTTTCTGGGATTTTAGGAAGATATGTACTGGAAGGAAAAATACTAATAAAAAAAAACTTGAGAGGTGTGTTGGGACACCCGGATGGAACGAAGTTCCTTTCTATTAATTAGTGAAGGAACCAATGTTTATTCTATGAATAAAAAACTTAAGTCTTCACAAGAAGTACATTTTATTTCTATGAATTTTCGTTATATATTGTCACGTCGTTGCCATGGTGAAGTAGCGCTCATTCGTCGTTAACATACTTACTATAGCAAAAAGTGTCGTGACAACTTTTCGTAAGAATTTTTTCCGTCTAGCCCCCTTTCACAACGCGCGATAAGGAACTTCGTTCCAAAAACAGCAATTATGTAACACTATGTATGTACAAAAAGTTTGGACGCGACAAAATAATTACAAATTTTCATACCTAGAATCTAGGGTTCCGTGAAATACTTCTCTACTTAAAAGGGTTCCGTATATTGAGTTGAAGTGTGAATGTTAAGATGTGTGGAGTAACAAGAGTGGATAGGATACGAAATGATATTAGAGGAAGTCTGAAAGTAGCACCGGTAGTAGAAATATTGTGAAGTAAAAGGTTAGCGTGGTATGGGCATGTTATGAGGAAGAATCACATGTGGCAAAGAGAACGTTAAGTATGAGTGTGGAGGTACACCGGTAGAGGAAGGTATGGGAAGAGATGGATGGATTGCGTGAAAGGTGACAATGGAGATGACGGCAGATTGATTAGGACGGAAACATGGTGCACCGATCCTACGTAAGTGAGACAAGGTCAGGTAAATGAGACTCAAAAGGGTCAATTAATAATTTAGGAAATAATTCTTTTGCTTCTTCGTTGGAACAATAATAGCAATTTACCTATAATTATGTCGCGTCAGTTTTAAATTTATACAAGTTTTTTTTTTCAAATCACACTAAGTAAAATCGTATAATAAAAATAATAATAATTTTGTAATTATTGTGCAATCATTTTATCAATAAAATTACGACAATGAACGAGCGGTGTGTAGACTATCCTAAGATAACGTAGGGTTGCCAGGTCGTCAAACCTACTAGCCAGACAGACCAGCCAGTTTGGCCGGGCATTTGGGTAGAAAGGTCGGACATCCTATATTATTTAGAATTTTGTCTCATTATTAATAGGTACACTCTCGTTTGGGAAATGTAAAAAGCCTAACAAAAGCCAGACAACCGTTTATTTTGGTCGGACACGCAATCACAAAGCCTACCTATGTCCAGCTTTATCTGCTCGCCTGGCAACGCTAGACAGGTGGATATGGTTTCGGCGAACCATGCTTATATTGGGTTTATTAGTTAGTTTTTTAAACCAAAATCCCTGTAAACATATCTTTATCTCTTATTACCCTTGACAAAACATATACAAGGTCTTGGAAACCAACGATTAGTTGGTGTGATGTAAACAGGAACCATATCTGCCCTCTATTGGTGTCAATCGATAATAATTTAATAGTTTCGGAACTCGTTTCACGTTTGAGGTTTTATTAAGACGTAATAAAAAAGATGTTTCAGCACTTTGGAATGTTATCTAATATTTATAAGGACTTAAAATTACTTTTATAAATTGTTATGAAATTTATCACAAACAACTCGTGTATAGCTAAAAATAAACGCATGTGTGCAAACCATTTTTAACTCGGGATCATGACCTTTATTGATTAAGTAATTTACCGGAAGATGGCGCTTTCTAATTAGGTCATTTTCATTATTTTCGTTCGATGTATTTCACGTGATCGATACGAGAACGTTTAAAATATCTTCGGCGTACGACTTTGACCTTGCGTTGCCTTGACCGTGCCTGACCTTGGTTGTGGACAAATATTTAGACTAATTTTTATTCTAGAACATCGACTGTGTGAATTACTCCATCTGTCGGTCGTTTTCTGAAACACTGACAGAACTTTGTACCATGATTAGGAACTATTTTGAACACAACAACAATTGTTATCTTGTTTAAAATAACATTTTCCAGTTTTATATTTTATATTGTACATATAGAAGTTTCATTGTCAAAATACGATGCAAAAAATTGTAGCCTGTTAAACAAAACTATTTCTCGTTACGCCATCTGTTGTTAAGTAGCTCCATCTTGAATTCATTCGTCTTGAAGTAAACAGTTTTGCGTAAAGTTATGACAATTTATACAAGATGGCGCTGTTTACATAGTTAATATAATCGACACGAGATGGCGGTATCGTAGTTACATAATGAAGGAAATGTTTTAATTTCCAATATCAACTTAATATCGTATCGTTTAAAATTATTTAATTCGTTTATAATAATATATAATTATAATAACAACGGAAGATTTTTACATAATCTTGTATGACGCAATACCATTTGTCTAGTTTGTTAACTTCTCAGTTAAACTTGATATCTTTTTTAATATCATATCATCCAAACAGTTGTTTTTATTCAAGTCTAAAAAGAATCTATATACAGAGCTGGGCATTAACTCGTTAATCCGTTAATCGTTAATTAACGAAGTTAACATTTTGCTTAACGGATTAACTTTTAAGTTAACTTCAAAAAGTGTTAACGCTTTTGTTAACTTTCGTTAAACTCAACTTCCGTTAATAAAAGTCCGTTAATCGTTAAATTAGAAACTTTGAGACGTGCTGTCATTTTGTTTAAATAACGTGCCACGCCACGCTCGTAAGTTCAACTATGTTGGGCGACTGTCGGCGACTCGAATGGTGAACCAACGAGTTGATAATTGATATATGTGAAGTTTGTGAAACACTGATAAATTTAAAGTTTTCTAATGTGATGTCGTAAATAAGCACGTTTTTTTGCGCTTATATTGCAAACGCTGGCTGAACCCTACGAGATAGACCAAAATAATGTACTACAGTATTGTTCACCTTAAAAAGTTCAACAAAAAAGTCCGCGATGGTATATGTCTATCTCTTAGGGATAACCCAGCATAACCATTTTTATTCTTTTACGAAGTGATTTTAAACAATACAGCATTAATCCTTATCCATTTAAGTACCTTAAATAAATTGTGCATTTATTCTGTAGTAGGTATATTTTGCATTGCACCCGTGCGAAGCCGGGGCGGGTCGCTAGTTACGAGTATATAAAAGCATGAGTATGTAGTAGCCCACATTCCGAACGCTCTTCGCCCCTGCAATACGCCACTTTTTGAGCAACTGTATTAAAACACTTTTTACTCGTGCCTTCTCTTTCCCAACTGTAAAAATGATGTCTATTAAAAAGAAAAAACCAATCACGAAGTTTTTACAAAAAAAAAATCATTGAAGTTTTTATGATTCATGCAAATATATCTAAAAAGAAGCTCCTAATTTGTTACAATATCAGATTTAATGATTTGATTCAATGAATTAGGTTAGGTTTCATTTTATTTCATCTCATTAAATTTCATTTTCATTTCATATCAATAAAAATAATCTACTGAAACCTTGGCTGTTTGGGCATGGTTCCCTTTGCCTACCCAGAATGGGCGAAGAAAACAAAAAAAATCTTTGTTTGTATTCTTTTACGGTTGGCGCCATTTTTCAAACATTTTAGTTAGTTGAGTTTATTGTGTTTTTAGCCGACTTCAAAAAGAAGGAGGTTATCAATTCGACTGTATTTTTTTTTATTATTCTAATAAATTGCTTAATTTTTTCGCAACCGTATTAAAATAGTTGTTTAGTAAACGTGCGGAACTGTCATTACAACTGGTTCCTACTGTCAACCCTCACCTTCGGCTGCGCCTCGGCTCGGGTAGACATTTGTCGGAACTCTGCAATGACAGGCTTTCCGCACTCGTAATGAAATATACTATAATGCATTCATACTTGTCTCTAATACTAATGTGTTATAGAATGTACAGTCATATTACTATTTTAAACAAGTGTCGCCACAATAAGTGCGAAATTAGTATGTATAATTTTGGTATGGTTAACTGTTAACGATTAACTTTAACTTGCGTTAAATTTTCGAGAATTTAACGCTTTAACGATTAACGAAGTTAATTTTTTAATTAACGGATTAACGATTAACGAAGTTAACTTTTCGATTAACTGTGCCCACCTGTGTCTATATATATAAAAGAAAGTCGTGTTAGTTACACTATTTATAACTCAAGAACGGCTGAATCGATTTGACTGAAAATTGATGGGCAGGTAGCTTAGAACCAGGAAACGGACATAGGGTAGTTTTTACCCCGTGTTCTATTTTTTATTCCGCGCGGACGGAGTCGCGGGTAAAAGCTAGTTGTATATAAAAAATACTGGCTACGTTTACGCTTCAATTTTTCTTTATTACACTTATATTAATGTTTTCAAACAAATTAGTTCCATATTTTTCCGCAATATGGCGAGGGTTTTATGATCAAAGTTCAGACTTTTTTTATATTAAAAGGTGGCAAATGAGCAAGCGGCCACATGATTTCGCCGAAATGGCGAAGTGACCGCTGCCCATAGTCATTCGCAATTGCGGATGTGTTGTCTACCCTCAATCAACGAAGGAGGAGACGCACAATATTAACCTTCCAATGCATCTCTTCCTCCATCAAATCCACCTCCCCTTCCCATCCTTTCCTTATATGAAAAGGGTTGCCATAGCAAAATACTTATAGTGGCAGTTTGCTGTATATAATATTTGAAATCAAGTGGAACGGGAATTAAATTCTGCCACTGTATTTTTATAGCACTGATATAAATGGATAGGCAAGTGCTTGGGAATGACAATTTTTGCTTTCTATTGATGTTACAAGACAGTTAATTCACCGCTACAACAGCGCCAAAATGGTGAAAATCAAATAGGTACAAAATACTACGTCTCATAGCCAGTCCATTTATAGAGCAGTGATTTATACGTACTTTCGTTCATTTGAACAGATTAATTAAAACAAAAAACGTAATCCAATCAAATGTTATCGAAGTATAATAAATTCTTTATTCAAAATGCCCTGCTGTGAATCAACTCGAAATGAATAATACAAGTAACAAATAAATTTCAACTCTAAGTCTTATGTAATAAAGTACACAATCCTTTGAAAGGAAAGACAGTTATGACGTTTTGTATCTGACAATTTAAAGCTTCGATGTAATTTAAATTTTTATCATTATTATATTTGAGTACATTTCTATTTTGTGTTTTATACCTTTGGAATAAGGTTGTTTATCGATTGATATGTTGGATTAGTTTTTTTTTATTTCGAACAGTCGTGGCATAGATTAGCTATTAATTTTTAAACATGGCGGAGTTTTATATGTGGCCAGTGTTGGGATTAAAATTATAGGTATTTTAGTTGGCACGTAGGGTATATAAGTACTCTTATATCCGTTGTGCCAACTCAAGCACAGTATATAATAAAGGTTTGTCGGATTTTTTTAATAATGTAGTTAATTAATAAACAAGAAAGTAGGATTCGTGAATAAAGTTTAGATTAAATCTAACAATATCTTGTTCCAATCTTAACCATAGACGATTTCTTTAATCACGCTCTAACAAAAGATATTGAATTTCAAAATATGTTAAAAAATTCACACATAATTTTATAAAATGAATTACCTTTTTTAATTGCAATTTATTATTTTTACAAAATTACAGGCGTTAAATATCAAAATGGGCGCCATTTATAAAATATGACGTTCCTCTGTTTATTAAATTTTGATGGATCGAATTAAAATATATCAAACTAGCTTAAAAAGTAAAAATAATTATCAAGTTTATAACCGAAAAAATTACTATACTTCCATACAAATTTCCACCCCCGTATCAACCGCTTACAACACATTTTCCGAGATAAAAAGTAGACTATGTCTTTCCTCAAGTTCTATACTATCTGTGTATCAAATTTCATTTAAATCTGTTCAGTAGTTTTGGTGTGAAAGCAAGACATACAGACAGACAAAGTTACTTTCCCATTTGCATTATATATGAAGATATAGAGACGGTTATATGAATTTATACAAGCATCAATGCAGTGAAATTCTACGGTTATATTTGTAGTAATATATTTTGATATCTTAATGCCCTGGAATTTAATCGCTTCGAACAGGATTCATTGATCGAAGATAAAACATATGTTACTATGTCCGCCATGTTGACGTGCAAGCGCGCCATTTTGAGTTTTTTTTTAATGATTGAAATATGCAAAAAGTCAACAACGTTATTCTGCCACGGTTATTTATTTTTTTAATATACAGTGAAACCTGGTTAAGTGAGACATCAAGGGACCTGCAATGTCGTTTCACTTATAGAGGTATTCCACTTACCCAGTGTCTCAGATATACAGGTATAAATAAATATCTGTCTCATTTACAGAGGGTTCCATTAATAGAGGTGAGAATACAGGTTATTTCAGTTATACAGGTGCGATCATTAAATAAAATAACGTGTTAGTTATCTCAGTTACAGAGGTTTATGCATATAAAATTTACTCGCTGTCTCAGTTATAGAGGTAACTATGATGATAAATCGAAAGAACAAATCCCAGATATAGAGGTTTACCTCGTCCCACTAACAGAGGTAATTCAGTGCCAAAGTGTTGGGACCTCAGCATGAGTTCCAGTTATGGAGGTTTCTCACTTATCCAGGTCCCACTTAACCAAGTTTCACTGTATTAAGGTGGCAAACGTGCACGCGGATTGAATTTGTTGAAATTGAAGCAACCGTTGTCTATAGACATCTGCAATTGCAGCGTTACCAACCTTTTATCGACAGATAGAGAATATTTCTCCTTCATAATCCACGTTCTGTTCTCATCTTTTTCTTACAAGAAGAGGATGGGAAAAGAAAGATGCCTTAGGCACCATATTCATCAGACTGAACGCGGAATGACTTCCATTTGACGTCTGTCTTCTGTATTTAGGTCGTGGTATTTCACTGAGTGACGCCAATTCGTGCAACAGATATTGTTGCTGACGCCTACCACTGTTAAAATTTCTTAAATACTGCTTGATTGGGTTGATTTTTTCAATTTTATTATTATCTTTGTCGTCTGGAAATTTTAGAAAGCAAAAGTTTGAGATGTCCTAAAAATATGAATGTGGATAAATTTTTTACACAAACGTCTTTATAGAAATCACTCTCAAATTTACATCAACACAAATACCTCTCTGGCGTTTTCTGATTCACGTGAGGTCGGCATACAAGGTTTTATATACATTAAAGTTTTGCCTTAAGTTTTTACAGCCGGCCGCCTGCTTGTTGCCAAATGTACAATACGAATTAAACATACTTGAACACCTTTTTTTTTTCTTTTTTATCCCTAGGACATGGATCTCATCGAGGTATTATGGAAACAAGATGTGGACATGGGTTTCTCCCTCGAGGATCCCGTGCAGCCGGTGAGTTGAAAATTTTGACAGTCGATGCAAGAGCGTTGATGGCTCAGGGGTTAAGCATTTGACTTGCAATCTGCAGGTCCTTGGGTTCGAATACCGCCATGTAACAATGTGTTTTTCGAGTTTCTATTTACATACATTTATCCGACGTTATTACGTTGAAGGAAAACATCGTGATGCTGCACATATCTGAGAAGAAATTCAATATGTGTGAAGTCAACCTGCACTTAGCTGTGGTTGACTATAGCCTAGTCACACCTAAGTAAGAGTAGGTAACGAGCCTTTCAATGGACGTATAGTGAGCTGATGATGATGAATCGATCCTTAATCGGTGATAGAATAAACAATAAACCGTCTGTGTGACACTCTGGGAAAGAATAAAATTTTAATATAGAAGTTTAGAACATATTGCTATCTCTATTTTATTTAAGACAATGACAAGGATGACGATATGTTTTATACACAGATTAAGGTCTTAGAATACCAACACGGTCTATCTTTTACTTTATAGGTAACAATTAACTTAATATACTTGCGAAAAATAATACCTTGATTTTGATTTTTTATTTCATTAAAAAAAAACAGTTATTTTTTTTTGCTTTGCTCTTAGTAGTTGACTATTTTTTTTTATTTGTTAAATGATTACTTTTTGTAAAGGAGGGACCTCAAGCTACTAAGGTGGAGCTGCAAGATGAGTTAGCTAAAGAACTGAAACTAGCAGAAGAGCAGATCCAGCAGAAATTAGAAGAGACGGAGAAGATAGAGAAGGTGAAAGCTTCTCTACTTGATCCTGATTCTAAAGAGGTTTGTATTTTAAAAATTATTCTAGATTCGTTTATATTCTAGCTGTCGCCCGCGACTCCGTCTGCGCGCAGTTAAAAAAAACTTAATATGGGTATGAAAAATAGATAGTAGCCGATTCTCAGACCGACTGAATACGCATATAAAATTTGGTAAAAATCGGTAAAGACGTTTCGGAGGAGTACGGTAACTAACATTGTGACATGGAAATCTTATATATATAAAAGAAAGTCGTGTTAGTTACACTATTTATAACTCAAGAATGGCTGAATCGATTTGACTGAAAATTGGTGGGCAGGTAGCTTAAAACCAGGAAAAGGACATAGGATAATTTTTACCCCGTTTTCTATTTTTTATTCCGCGCAGACGGAGTCGCGGGTAAAAGCTAGTTTTATATATAATATAGAAATGAGAAATTATAAAACCTATCTAAACAATTTTATCTTTATAAGTCTGTAATCAAGGGTGTTTCCAGCTGATCTAGGGGGCTTTTTTTATATCGGTTGGGATCAAGATGCCTTTTCGGGGTAATGACAGAGTTATGTGAGATATCTGCTTACTAAAACCCTCTCGACGGCCATCCTCAAGTGTAAGGGACTTGGGATCTCCAATGGAACGCACCGAGACCTATACATAGCTTCTGTAATATCCCAGGACAGATTAAGGGGGCTAGTAGGAATTTAGTTTTTAATCCAAAGGGAATACTTATTTAAATGTGATATGAAAAACTGATAAGTAGTTTTTGAGTTATTTATGTGGAACTTGTAAGTGTAAATTTGAGTATTTCGAAGTAGTTTTTATATCTAACTCTCTGTCGCCCGAGACTCCGTCCGCGCGGGATAAAGAATACTTAATAAGTAGCCTATGTGTTCTTCCAGACTATGTTCTACATCTGTGATAAATTTCATCAAGATCTGTTGAGATGTGCCGGAGATAACTTCAAACAAACATACATCTAAACATTCGAATTTATAATATTAGTAAGATAGTAAAATGTATATTATTTCTATTCTATATGGAGGGGGAGAGCAATGTCTCAACAGATCTTGATGAAATTTGTTACAGATGTAGAACATAATATGGAAGAACAAATATTGTACTAATTAGTTTTTTTTTAATTCCGCTCGAACGGAGTTTGGGGCGACAGCTAGTAAATAATAACATTGTGAATCTGTGACATGTGTGAATGATTTCTCATTTCTGTTGAATAAAACCATATATAAAATGATTTTTTATTATTTTTGTAGATGTCTCGCTAGTGGAAAAAATGTTAAACTTGTTTTCTATTCACAGGATGATCCTTGGGCTGGGCTTTCTTATACAGTGGATACTGAAACGGGTAAGTACAAAAATTAAGTAAGCTTAAGTAAGCTTTTTATATATTAAATTTCATGGATAATAATTAAAATAATTTTCGAATTTATCTCAAGGATCTAATGATTTTGACCTTTAGCAACTAGCACGAAATCGTATCTAGGAAAAAAAACTTGAGAGGTGTGTTGGGACACCCGGATGGAACGAAGTTCCTTTCTATTAATTAGTGAAGGAACCAATGTTTATTCTATGAATAAAAAACTTAAGTCTTCACAAGAAGTACATTTTATTTCTATGAATTTTCGTTATATATTGTCACGTCGTTGCCATGGTGAAGTAGCGCTCATTCGTCGTTAACATACTTACTATAGCAAAAAGTGTCGTGACAACTTTTCGTAAGAATTTTTTCCGTCTAGCCCCCGTTCACAACGCGCGATAAGGAACTTCGTTCCAAAAAGTAAACTCTACATACAATTTTCTCCTATGTATACTTTATATGTATGTATGTATGTATGTTTGTTAGAACGTTAGAACAACGACTGCATTGAACTCACTGATATTTGGCATAGATTTAGAACATAGTCTGGAATACATAGGTTAATAATTATTTTTTAAGTCTGCGCGTACGGAGTCGCGGGCGATTACTAGTAAAGTACTACTCACGTAAAACATATATACACTGAATTTTGAATAACTAAAAATACAAACCTACCCCTATAAAGTATTCCAATACATAAGGGTGGCTCCCCTTATGTAAAGAATACTGCCATTTAGGGGTTGCTACCCTTGTTGCAATTGAGTACTGTTTTTTATATCGCTAATATTTCTTACGAAAAACACAACTGACAGAGTTTCTAATAGTTCTGTTGTCAGAGTTTTAAAACAATGTTTTTTTTTTCATTTAATAATACTTGCTCACTATAACTACCCACTGAAGGTTTCGAAACCTACTTTAAGTTAGAGATGACTAGCCCATAGTCTACCACGCTGGCCAAGTGCGGGTTGACTTCATACATATCATTGAATTTCTTCTCAGATATGTGCAGCATCACGATGTTTTCCTTCATCTTAAGAATGTCAGATAAATGTACTATGTAAATCTAAAACTGAAAAACACTAGGACATGGGTTTATTAAATGATCAAAAAAATTATTCCTTACCTTTAATTGGACTAGAAACAGAGTTTATTTGAATCTCTTTTGTTATAATTCCTTCTATATTCAGTCTACATTTTAGCTGCGTCATGTGACTAATGGTAACTTAACGGGGGGTAACCTACCCCTGGGGTAGTGGGTACCAAATCGATAATTTTGATAACGGACATTTTATGAATACTAACCTTTGTTCGTAACTTTGTCTGCATTGAAATGTAAGCCAGTAAATTATTTCAGACTAACGTATGCTCTAAATAAGATGTTTTTTTTATGGGATTGTCCACAAGTGGACAGTAATGAATAGTAAATAGTCTCTTATAATATCTAGATTTCAGATTGATACAATTATCATTAATTTTGAGGTTATATTACTAATATTATAAATGCGAATGTTTAGATGGATGGATGGATCTCGACAAAATGTAGTTTGGATGTAGAATATAGTCTGGAAGAATACTTAGGCTAGTAATTAAGTTTTTTTTATTACACACGGACGGTGTCGCGGGAGACAGCTAGTCAATCGTATTAAACAACATTTTAAATGAAGAAATCTTCTTAGAGCTATTTCTTCGCCTCCTTTATGTATTCCGAATGGCAAAGATCTAGATTATATACGTTTGGTTTGGTAGTTTTTTTTTCTAGATTTATTAATAAGTTATCTAGAAAGTAATGGTAACTAAATATTTCTGGGGTTAAACAGTCGTAAGAGAATTATAATAAAATAAAACTCAAGTTATGATTCAATTTTTTTTTTCGAACAAAACTCGAAAAAAAAATCTCATAATAAAAGTCGATTATCTTTGAAATTTCGAGAAGGACACGTATTTGGATGCCGGGCGTCCGTAATGAGTTTGATATGACCATTTTACTATGACCCCTGTAACAGATCCAAATATGAGAAATTTCATACAATTTAAATATGGACGTACAATACGATGGGTCAACGTGAACCGGTCCTGGTTGGAGATTTCCATTTTTATTCGACCCGTCTCACCTTGTGAGTTTCAAGAAACTTTTCCTTATATACAAAGTCGTTGTAACAATCGATGGGTCAAGAATTAATGGTCGGTCTGAAAGTGACAGCCGCGCGTTCGAATTTCAAAAAGAGTCGGCCCGTTTTGCTTTTTTTTCTCGTTTCCCGCCGCCACGACTTTTCCACAAGTCATCGTATCGGCCTGTGTTCTCTGTGATTAAATACTTTTTGGTTTTTTTCTATTCTCTCTTTCCCTTTCTCTCAAAGGATCTGATCATTATTGGGAGTATTGACGATTATTAATATTTCTTTTGTGTATTTGCCGAAAGAAATATCTTTTTCTATAATTTAAATTTCGAATGTCATTCAAAATATTTTTTTTATCTGTATATATTATAAAAGAATTATTGCAACTTTGTGCAACAAAATCTGTAATTTAAAAATACAATTTTTACCATTACACAGAAAGATAATTTTTTCTATTCTATATTAACCATAGACAACTTAAAAAGGCGGGAACAATATTTATTTAATCTGTTAAATTTCAAATGCTGTACACAATCTGTTCTGGTCATACCAATTCACAATAATATCCGTGAGTCAACGTATTGTTAGAAAATATGATTTATGTTCGTCAGTACATCTTAATTCCCCATAGATTCAAAATCATTAATTTTCCCTTTTGAATTATTCTGGCATTGTACGTAATCTTTTGTCATACACATAAGGGTTGCATTAGTGAGATGTAACTCTAGTATACTACCGCCTATTGGATTTGACATTGATTTTTTTAAAAACGAAAAAGGCAAAGATTCAACGCATACAGCCAAAAGTGACAGCTGGAGTTTGAATCGTCATTATTTTTTTTAATACAATACTGGCTGAATATAAGTTCCACTACTGAAATACTTATACAAAAATAGTCTTCTCTTTTTTTATTCTATTAATAAAATGAGATAACAATATGTTTGATGGAATTTAGAAACTAAATAAAAAATCGTTAAAATGAAAATTGAAATATTCCTACTAAGTTTCTTCAATCGATTATGTTAAAAATATTAATAAAACTGTTGACATTTTAATTTAGCAATCGATTTAAATCATCTGGCCATTTGACTATTACAAAGCATTATATTATTGTAAATAGGCAAAGGTTCGCTGCACATACAGCCACAGACAAAACTAACAGCAAAAAGTATTTAAATACAAAATAAATCGAACTTAAATATAAAATGTTCGTTAGTAATCTAGTATATTATTTAAGTCAAGGTGAGAATGTTTTTTTTTTTAAATAACTAGGCAAAGGTTCATACTTCATACAGCCAGGATTTGAATAGTCATTACACGTTTTATTTTACTTGCTCAGTTCATTGGCCGGTTATCAAAATGTTTTGATGACAAATCAAAAATTAAAAAAAAAAGCTAAATAGGCGTCATTTTCTGTGGAATCATGGTTTCTACGCGTTTTGTTGCGCGGACTATTTAAATTGCCAATCACGTGTAGTTCATTCATGAAGAGAATTATAAAAAATCTAGTAATAAATATAGGCTACTAGCTGTCGCCCGCGACTCTGTCCACGGGGCATTACAAAAAAAAAACTCTTTTTTTTATATGAGAAGGTGGCAAACGAGCAAACGGTCACCTGAATTCGCCAAAATAGCGAGGCGACCGTTGCCCGTGGACATCCGCAAATGCAGATGCGTTGCCTACCTTTAATCAACGGAGAAGGGGGCGTACAGAAAGAGGACATTTCCCCTTCCTATGCGTCCCCTCTTCCTCCAAATCCACTTCCCCTTCTCATCCTTTCCTAATAAGAAAAGATTGTGAAGGGGAAGAGACTAAAATAAGGCCTCCGGCACCACACTCATCAGACGAAACGTAGAATTACTTGCACTTCACGCCTGTCTTCTGTGTGGTCGTGATATTTCACCGGGCGAGCCGACCAATTCATGCAACTGATGTTGTTGTTGCTGGCGTCTACCACTGTTAAAATCTATATGAGTAGCCTATGTGTTCTTCCAGACTATGTTCTACAACCGTGCCAATTTTCATCAAGATTCGTTGAGCCGTTCTGGAGATATCTTCAAACATCCATCCATACATCTAAACATTCGCATTTATAATATTAGTAAGATTGTTATATCTGTTGTGTCAAAGATAGTGAGATATGATGATATGTTTTATACAGAGATTTTCGCCTCAGAAACTAACGTTTAGACTCTCTTAAGGTGGGTATAGACTAGAGCATTTACTTGTAACAAAACAACAAGCAGCTCCATGAGATGTTCGAGGGTATCACTCTTTCACGAACCAGATGTGCTTTGGAAACTATGCTTGTACCTATATCAAACCATTGGTAAGAACGTTACATTACATAGAAATGCTTGAGAAAATGCTCTAGTGTTTATTCACCTTTAGAGTTGTATTTTAGCTTAAATAATAATACATATAATAATAAAACGGAAGTGATTTCGGTGATACATCTTCTTCTATATATATAAAAGAAAGTTGTGTTAGTTACACTATTTATAACTCAAGAACGGCTGAATCGATTTGACTGAAAATTGATGGGCAGGTAGCTTAGAACCAGGAAACGGACATAGGATAATTTTAACCCCGTTTTCTATTTTTTAATCCGCGCGGACGGAGTCGCGGGTAAAAGCTAGTTATTGATAAAACATCGTCTTTTATAATCACTTTAACGTCCATATAAATTGTTCAGTGAAAGGGATAAAACATTGTCTCACTATTTTGGAGATAGTTCGAAAATCTAAGAGACTAAGTCAATAGTTACTTAGCCAGAACTCTTTATAGAAATAATAAGAAAGGTTTTTACTGTAGTTATAAAATAAATTCACATCTCGTTTTCCATAACAGCTGGATTTTTAATTAAAAATAAAAAAAAAGACAGAAAAAACCCACTCTGTGCGTATGATGGAAATACCTAAAAACAAAGATGGCGTCGAAAGGCGCGGGAAATCGGCTATTTCATTAAAATAAAACACCGGCATCCATTAATAAAAGAAAGATTAATGTCTACTCTACAATGCGTAATAAATTAACAATATTCCGAAGGGAGACTCACCCCTGGCGGCCATTTTGTAACGCGATACGTTCTGATTGGCTGACTCCTTTACTAATCAATAACTTGCCATAGATTATACAACGATGTAAGAACAACCATGAATGTCAAAGAATAGTCAACCTTATAGGTATTAGAATAGAATTCATTTTGAAATAATGTTACGGAAATACGTTTTTTTTTTAATTCGTAATTCAAATCGCTTGGTATGTGTGAAAGGTATTTTTGATTTTAAATCGTAAGTAAGAACTTTTTAGACTTGGGTAAGACTTTTTTACAGTGGTAGATCCCGCAACAACAATATTTGTTGGGTCCACGAATTGGCCTCGCTCAGTGAAATACCACGACCACACAGAAGACAATCGTGAAGTGGAAGTAATTCCACGTACAGTCTGATGAGTGTGGTACCGGAGGACGAATTTTAGTCCTCTTTCCCTTCTCATTCTTTCTTAATAGGAAATGATGGGAAGGCGAAGTGGAATCGGCGGAAGAGACGCATAGGAAGGAAAAATATCCTCTATCCTGTCTATGGGCAACGGTCGTCTCGCTATTGTGGCGAGTCCAGGTGGCCGTTTGCTCGTTTGCCACCTTATGATATAAAAAAAAACTTACAAATTGTTATACTTGCTAATCAAATTAGGAATTTCTTTAATTTAATTAGGCTTTTAAACATCTTTTAAATCCAGACTGAGTGGTTACATAACGAGTTACTGTAGGTACTCTAATTTTAGTTAGACACTGTTTAGTTGAACATATGTTAACCCTTTGACCGCCACTGATTAATAGTAACATCAACATAGTAAAAGAATATATGTAACACCACAATATTTTCGGTATAAGTTTTTTTTTAATTTACTTCTCAAGATTGCATTTCGGAAGCTTACACATAATCTTACTTATATTATAAATGCGAATGTTTAGATGGATGGATGTTTGTTTGAAGGTATCTCCGGAACAACTCAACAGATCTTGATGAAATTTGTACACAGATGTAGAACATAATCTGGAAGAACACATAGACTAATTATTATTTTTTTTAATATCGCGCAAACGGAGTCTCAGGCGACAACTAGTGTTTAATATCAGCTTAAAGGGTTGTCATATGTTTAAGCTAAAATATCATTGAAATGTAAATGTATCGTAAGACCTGTCGTATTGTACGGATCTGAATGTTGGGCCACCAATGTTTCGGAAAAAAGAAGATTGCATGTAGCTGAGATGCGTATGCTAAGATGGATGTGTGGTGTGACAAGAAAAGATAAAGTTAAGAATGTGCATATCAGAGGAAGTTTGAAAGTAGCGCCAGTTATCGAGAAATTGAGGAGCAGAAGGTTAGCGTGGTTTGGACATGTTATGCGGAGGGATGATAATCATATAAACAAAAAAGTAATGAGATTGAATGTGGATGGCTGTAAAGGTAGAGGAAGACCAAAGAAAGTATGGATGGATTGTGTGAAAGAGGATATGCGTAAGAAGGGGGTAAATTCAGATATGACAGCTGATAGAGATGTATGGAGCAGTAGTACATACTGTGCCGACCCTCCATAGGGATAAGGGCAGGTTGATGATGATGATGATCATTGAAATGTAAAATCTAAATTTTATTGTTAGTCTCCTAAAGTATTGTTTCTGTAAAGTATGTGATTATTATCTAAGACATTATCTTGTCAAGTAAAAGAGCGACTTTTAACATTCCTTTTCATATCTCCAATCCAATTAGGTACCTACAGGTAGTCACAAAAAAAATACGGCACTATAAGAAAGCTATTGTTCAAACGTGTTAATGGATGATAATAAGTCGATTTGTGGTTTTTGTTGTTGATAAAGAGACGTTTTTGTAAATGATTTTATTTTAAAACGGCTTAACATTTGGTAGAGTTAAACAAACTGCTATTTCGTTGCTAAAAATTAATAACTACCTATATAATATTTAAATCGTTATTATATAAGGTATAATTTACAATATAACTTCAATTTATTTCATAATTTTGATGAAATCACTGAAAGAAGTTATAAATTCCCTATTTTAACTAAATGAATTCATCCTAAGTAACAGGCCTCAGCCAACACACCTTCATATCCCTGTAAGACTAGGCCTCAGTCAACATGCTCCCCACTGTCCTAAGTAAGACTAGACCTCAGTTATCACGCTCTCCACTGTCCTAAAGAAGACTAGATCTCAGTCAACACACCTTCATATCCCTAAGTAAGACTAGGAGTCAGTCAACATCCTCCCACTGTCTTAAGTAAGACTAGGTCTCAGTCAACACGCTCTCCACTGTCCTAAGTAAGACTAGGCCTCAAACAAAACGCCTTCACTGCCCTAAGTAAGACCAGGCCTCAATCAACACGCCTTCACTGTCCTAAGTAAGACTAGACCTCAGTCAACATGCTCCTACTGCTCTAAGTAAGACTAGGCCTCAATCAACACGCTCCCACTGTCCTAAGTAAGACTAGGCCTCAGTCAATACGCCTTCACTGCCCTAAGTAAGACCAGGCCTCAATCAACACGCCTTCACTGTCCTAAGTAAGACTAGACCTCAGTCAACACTCTCCCACTGTCCTCAGTAAAACTAGGCCTCAGTCAACACGCTCTCCACTGTCCTAAAGAAGACTAGATCTCAGTCCAAACGTTCCCCACTGCCCTAAGTAAGACTAGGCCTCAGTGATCACTCTCCTACTGCCCTAAGTAAGATTAGGCCTTAGCCAACACGCCCCTACTGCTCTAAGTAAGACTAGGCCTCAGTCTACACGCCTCCGCTGCCCTAAGCGCGCACAAACATACTCTATCCTTGGCGGTATTTCCAAACAGTTACGACTTAGGGACCTTCAAGAAAAGAGCGTATACCTTTCTTAAAGGCCGGCAAAGCATCTGCGATTCCTCTGGCGTTGCGGATGTCCATGGGCGTCGGATCAAATAACTTTCGGTCCGTTGCTCGTTTGCCCCCTTCTCCTATAAAAAAATACAAGAACATTTCTTACCAGTTATGTCCAGGTTGCATGTTTTCCTTCACCGTAAGAACTGATAACTTTAACTTTGCGATCTCATAAACATTTAAACCCGCTGATGAGTGATGACGTAGCGGTCTACGTCATCATGACGTCACGAACATATCCAACTAAGCATGAGTTACATGAAATGCCGTCAAAACATCCCGTATGATTTAAATCAGCTTGTAATATAACTAGACGATATCGTACACATTTTAAAGTTAGTGATTGATAAATTTAGCAAGATTAAAAGTAAGTAAAGACGAGGGTTAAGCAAAAACGGGAACTTTTACAGACCATCAAGATGAGAAAAGTATCTTATCTCGGTCACGTGTTCAGGCACGACAGATACGAACTTCTCCAACTCATCTTGATGGGAAAAGTCCCCGGTAAAAGGAAAGGTCGCAGAAGAAATCCTGGTCGCGCAACATCCGAGAGTGCCACTCAACTGTTCGCCAACCTTCGCTAGTCGAAGAGGCGCTTCAAGAAGAAGACAGACAAACAATTTAAAAATCGGTTTTTCGTAATCAACAACGAAACAAAATGTGTATAAGATTTTTCTGTTGATATTACAATCGAACATTCCAGTCTTACTAATATTATAATCTAGCTTTTACCCGCGACTTCGTCCGCGCGGAATAAAAAAAAATGCACACAAAATAAAAAAGTTCCTATGTCCGTCTCCTAGTTCTAAGCTACCTCCCCATCAATTTTCAGCTAAATCAGTTCGACCGATCTTGAGTTATAAATAGTGTAACTAACACCACTTTCTTTTATACATATAGATGCGAAAGTTAAGATGGAATGTCTCAACAGATCTTGATGAAATTTGTCACAGATGTAGAACATAATCTGTAAGAACACATAGGCTATTTATTAAGTTATTTTTTAATTCCGCGCATACAAAGTCACGGGCGACAACTAGTTTTATTACATGCATAGATTATAACCTCAAAAATTGAAATGTACCAAACATCATAACTTTTTCTTTCTTTCCAAGTATTGATTTCGTATGTGAAATCAATTGATTAATTTCAATATAAACATGTTGTACCAAAACATGCTGATTATCGATGACTGGCCGCCATCTTGTTTTGTCACGGTGACTGGAGTTAACATAGGTAGTGAAAGTGCTTCTTTTTGTACAGTTTTTAACTGTCTAGTTTCTAAACTGTCACTATTTGAAGTGGCAACTCATCACCGGTTTTCGTTGCCACTTATTAAAAAGAAAACAGAGCATTTTTTATGTTTGTAGTGATCAGAGAACAACATCTTTTGCACGTATGACCCGGCTTGACTAGGGCAATACCACGAAATTGAACAGGCTTCAAGTGGAAGCAATATGTACAGACTGATGAGTGTGACTGGAGGACTAATTTTAATCCCCTTTCCCTTTCTAACCTTATATCACAATGAAAGTATGAAGTGGACACCTATGAAGGGAAAATACTATCTTTCTTTGCGTCCCCTCCTCTGTCGATTAAAGATAGGCAAACGTATTGCAATTGTGAATATCTTTGGGCTGCGGTTGTTTCGCTATTTAGCCGAATTCAAGCCACCTGCTCTTCTGCCCACTTAATATAGACACTCTTGATCGCGTAATCAAGTGTTCAAGAGTGTTTATATTGAAACAGATAAAAAATAATGTTTTTATACATGTGTGGGCAGTGAAAACAGTGATATAAACCAACATAGAACTTCTAAAAACCCGTTAGATACGACTTTACAAGTAAATTAATTCACGTCTATCCAATTGAACACAATCTCAAAAGCGTTAAAGAAAAATCAACCTTATTTCAATTCCAATATATATCAAATTACATTAAAACAATTAAATCCATTTAACCGGGAATATAACCTATATGGAATTGTACAAATATAGATTATCCTTACCAAAACCAACGATAATACATCCATCTCTTTCACTCATCGATTATAACAATAAGTTAGAGTGAGATGTAAGTATTCGGTGTGTATTAAGCCACGCCTAAACCTTTTGAAGTAGCCGATTGGTGGAACAATCAAGTAGGAAAAAAAACATAGTGCGTAAGGGACAAAAAGGTTCCTTCAGGTTCCATTATGGTATTACAACGCATCGTGGAAGGATATTTATCCTGTGTAGTGCGTACTAGTCCTATTTTAACGCAGTGTCATTTTGCTAGATGTTTGTGTGGTTTTTTTGGGATTATAGTGTGCGAGTGTGTTTTGTTTTCGGTGCTAGAAAAGTGAACGGCTTGGTGAGTTGTGTTTTTTTATTTGTTTTATGATTATTTTATGTTTGGATGATACTATAAGATTTCATTTATTAAGTCAAGATGCTCGACTTAGGCGTGGTGAAAAGAAAACCAAATATGAAGTGTTTAAAGCAATTTAAAGCAAAACTTTTAATCCCCAATTTTGAACAGTAAAATCATAAGTAGATAACGTTTCTTCTTACTAATATTATAAATGTGAATGTTTGGATGGATGGATGAATTTGTTTTAAGCTATCTCCAAAACGTCTCAATGGATCTCGATGAAGTTTGTCACAGATGTAGAACATAGTCTGAAAGAATACATAGGCTACATATTAAGTTTTTTTTACTTAATACCGCGCGGACGGAGTCGCGGGTGACTGTTAGTTGTAGTTACAGTAATTTGGAATAGATTCTTTTAGAATAAACACTGAATTTCAATCATCTTTTGCCTTTAGTTAAAAAAAAAGATATGTATAATTTTCGACGTGATACGATAAAATGGCCGACGCCCGTTGAAGTCTTTTACATGCAACCTTTTTATGAGAAACTTAAAATTGTAAGATTTAAAAAAAACATAATCAATATTAATTTTAAGGAAAGAAGAGAAATAATTTCATGTTATGTTTAAGTTAATGCTAGTATATAATATATATGTACACTAAACCAGATATTCACAATCATCGTAAACCTCTTTGAAAATGGTATTGGTTTCGGATTTGTTCAAATTGTGAACTCGCAACTTTTACACCATCGCACACTCCCGCCGGGTCTTCCATCAAGACGGCCCTAACACAAACATTTTTTTGTACGAGTATTTACCTAGATTTACTTGCTGTCACCCGCGATTTTGTCCGCACGGAATAAAAAAATAAAATAAAAAAGAAGTAGCCTATGTGTTCTTCTAGACTATGTTCTATAACCGTGCCAAATTTCATCAAGATCCGTTGAGATGTTCCGGAGATACCTTCAAACAAACATCCATCCATTTATACATTCGCATTTATAATATTAGTAAGATGTATTTAAAGGTTTGGATGGTATGGGCATTATGAGGAAGGAAGAATTACTTTTTATTTTATATTATAAGGTGGCAATGGTGTAAACGGCAACCAGAATTCGCCGAAATGTCGAAGCGACCGCTACCAAGGCTATCCGAAATTGCAGATACGTTGCCTACCTTTAAACGGAGGAAAAGAAGCATAGAAATCGAATATTTTCCCTTCCTATGCGTGACCTTCTTTAAAATCCACTTCCCCTTTTCATCCTTTCCTTATAAGAAAAGAGCAAGAAGGGAAAGAAAACTTAAATAAGGCTTTCGGCACTACATTCATCAGACTTCCACTTGACGGTTATCTTTTGTGTGGTCGTAGTATTGCACCGAGCCGAGCCCATTCGTGCAACAGATGTTGTTGCTGACGTCTACCACTGTTAAACACGTGACAAAGATAATTTTAATTATGAATATGGATTGCGTGAAAGATGATATGACCAAGAAGTAAGTAACTGAGATGACGGACGACAGATCGATGTGGAGAACGAAAACTGGTGCGTTTACCCTACGTTACTGGCTTAAGGACAGCGAGATGATTTATCTGTATATCTCTTGGGACTTACTGAATTCTATCTTGCATTAGTTATTCTTTATTGTGGAAATTATGACAACCATAAAATTTATCTAACATATCGATGGTTCCTACGTAAACTGTTGTAAACCAGAATGTCAGATTATAGTTACTATCATGTATATAAAAAAAAACCGGCCAAGTGCGAGTCGGACTTGCGAACCGAGTATTCCGTACAAATATGTAGAAACATAAGTTCAATTTACGGTTTTAGTAATTTTTCCTTTTTCTGTGCTATAAGACGTTGCTTCGTATCAGATTTCGAGATACTGAGTTCACAGGAAGTACCCTATAGATTTTCATTCCCTTGCGAGTGTTATTTGCGGCATAAAAGGCTGTATCTTTTTATTGCGTTCGCTTAGAAGTTTGATTTTTTCATAGCTCCAAGGGACAATAGTATTTGATAAAAAGAGTCTTGACAGATAGACAGACGGACGGACAACAAAGCGATCCTATAAGAGTTCCGATTTTGCTCTTCGAGTTACGGAACCCTAAAAACAAAAAGAGGAAATCGAAAAATGGTGGCTTACGATATTCTTTAATATCTAGATCCCTTGGGAGTTAAATGGACTTAAAAAAAGTGAGCGCGAAATATTGACTCCTCTGTTCAGAATATTGATTCGGTCACAACATTACGTCGATTGTGACAGATTATAATCGATTGCAATTGATCGATTCGATTTGACAGATGAAATGTCAAAATATTATGCTCGATCGATATGTAATCTATTTATCTATTTTTTTTTTATAACAAATGAAGAAGCAGAATTCGCCAAACAGAGGACGAAACTCACAAAATTAGGATCTTTATGTTCTTATGCATCCCCTCTTCTGCCAAATCCACCTGTTCTCACATTCCTTACTTACAAGAAAACGATTGGAAGGGAACGTGAAGTTAAATGAGTCCTCCGACACACACAATCATACTGTAGTTGGTATGCGTGAGGTGTGTGTTGTGAGTTCGTGGTATTGCAGTGGAAGAGGTGAACAGATGTTGTTGCTGGTGTCTACCACTATCAATTTTTCAAAGAGTGTACTTAACACTTAGAAAGCAGAGTTAGTTTGATACAATGGAAACCTGCCGTTATATTTCCCGGATATTATTCCAAATAAATTTATTCAAGGATATTTAATTTATTTTAAATACCAACACTCAAAGATCTTTTAAAGTTAACTTTTAAAATGTAAAAGGTATAAAATAGAATAAAAAGATTAAATTCAATGTACAAAAGGTACAAAAAGAATGAAAAGGATCAGACGAAGGCGTGACTTGTTCAGTCAAGAGGTTGGCATTGTAACAAAAGTTATTTTTATGAGTCAGATTTTTATAAACCACTATCTGTTGCCAGCGACTTCGACTGCAAGGTTTTAAAAAAAAAATAGTAACCTATGTGTTCTTCCAGACTATCCATGTAATTTCAACCAGATCTGTTAAACCGTTTTGGAGATACATAATAAAAAACATCTTTCCATCCCTTTAAACTTTCGCATCTATATCTATCTTATATATATAAGAAAGTCGTGTTAGTTACACTATTTATAACTCAAGAACGGCTGAATCGATTTGACTGAAAATTGGTGGGCAGGCAGCTTAGAACCAGGAAACGGACATAGGATAATTTTTACCCCGTTTTCTATTTTTTATTCCGCGCGGACGGAGTCGCGGGTAAAAGCTAGTTTATAATATAAGTGACATTCTCTAAGGATGAACTTTTTGAAACATGTTTGAGTGGGTGTTAACTATGGTGCATACAAAACTACCACACGGGGAGTTTTGGTGTTTTATTATGTTAATACTTCAAAAGCTTCGGTGGCTCAGCGGTTAAGTGTTTAACTTATAATATACAGGTCCAGAGTTCGATCACCGCCGTGTACCAATGTGTTTTTCGATTAACATATGTACATTTATCCGACGTTCTTATGGTGATGGAATCGTGATGTGTGCTCATATATGTGAAGAAATTCAATGATATATGTTAAGTCAACTCGCACTTGACTGTGCTTGACTATGACCTAGTCATCTCTAACTTAGGGTAGGCTCCGAGCCCCTCAACGGGGACGTATATTGAGCTGATGTTAACTTTGAGATACAAAGTTTTCAAAAGCTACTTAGTTTTCAATATTTTCCTTATTAAAAATGTTTTAGGTATTTTAACTGATATAGTGAGATATAGGTATAAACCTCATCTAATGTAAGATATATAAATATATCTGGCCTCAAATTAAGCGGCAAGCACAAAGGCTGGCCGATACCGCCCGTTGAAAAGAAACTTTAAGAAAAAAATATCACCCTCTCGCTTACACGTAGTGCGCTATCTCTTTCTAACTTCTAACAATAAATGATTCGAATTTCAAACGGAGATAAAAAACGACGCTCGTGTGGGTCAATTTATAAATGGTATGCGTTGAGGGTTACCATGTTTTTCTGTTCGAAAACAAAATGCTAGGGAAAATTTCAATTTTGGGATATTCGTTAGAGAGTTGGTAAAGTTATTTTTGATTTTTTCTGTGTAAAAATTAATTAAAATTGAAAAATAAATCTTTTATTACAGATTTTTTCGCAATAAATTAACTTGTGTGAAAGTGATTCTTTTTTTTAACAGTTAAAGAGATATAAAAATGTACGAACAAAATAATAATTTTAATAAATTAAATGTCTCACATAATGTTACAAGTCTATATCAAAAAAGTTAAATAAAATAAAACTTAAATTACTCCATATTTTTCGGGAGATTTCCAAGCACTGGTAACCTCGTACTCTCAAACAAGATGGCCGCCGACTTAGATTGGAGTCAATTGTTTCTAGGAATCGTTTTGATTGCTTCGTTGGTGACTTTCCGGTGATTGGACGATATGAAAATTGACAGTAAGGCGGTTATTTAAGTTACAAGTGACGTAAAACCAAATATTCTTTAACACGGAATTATTATGGTACTGCCCTTTTCTCTATGTAGTACCGACTCATGTACCCTTCCATACATCTCTATCAGATGTTATATTTGAACCTTCTTACACATATCTTCCTTCGTACAATACTTTCTTTCTTCTATCTTTGTAGCAATATTCAATCTTATTTCTTTCTTGTTTATGTGCACACTAGCTGTAGCCAGCGACTCCGTCTGCGCGAAATTAAAAAGAAACGGAATGAGTAGAGTATGTGTTCTTCTAGATTACATCTGTGTGAAATTTCATCAAGATCCATTGAACCGTTGTGGAGATATGTAGTAACAAATATCCATTTATACATCCAAACATTCGCATTTGAGTAAGATTAACATGTATTGACGATACTTACACACGTACGTATTTCCAAACAGCTACGACTTAGGGTCCTTCAAGAAGCGAGCGTATCACCATCTCAAAGGCCGGCAACGCATTTGCGATTCCTCTGGTATTGCAGATGTCCATGGGCGTCGATGAACACCTTGGTGTTCCCGCTGCTCGTTTGCCCCCTTCTCTTATAAAAAATCGCATTTCTATAAGATCTTTTAATTTGAAAACAGTATATGCCCTTAATTGTGTACTTTTTATATTAAAAGGTGGCAAACGAGTAAACGGCCATCTGAATTGGAGGCAAATGCAGATGCGCTGCCTACCTTTAATCAACGGAGGAGGGGACGCATACAAAGAGTTTATTTTCCTTCCTATGCATCCTCTTCCGCCAAATCCACTTCCCCTTCTCATTTTTTTTTAATTTGTAGATTACTATTTGAAGATTAACAACGAAATCAATGTTAGCCGATTTTCAATTATAAAAATCGCGACGTTCTGTAAAATTATTGTAGAAGTGTTCTACTGTTACATTTTCAACAGCAAAACATAGTCAGTCGGCAGCCAATGAACTATAAATAGTTTTCACTTTCGACACCTAGCTGCTGTGACGGCGTTCATTGTCAAGGTTGTTATATAATGTTTATTTATACATTGTTTGACGGTTCATGGTTACTAGGGTAAATACTGTTCCGGTGCCTCTGTTGGAGATACCGAGACCCTCGCAGTGTCACTTGAAGATGGCCACAAATTTCACTTTAGATCACAATGGGGTAGGCAAGATATGTATATAGGTACTCGTACCTACTGGTGAAAAATATCCCTACCGTCGTCGGTCGGGTAAATATAAATTACATGAAATACACATATCAATCTGTCCTTGAATAATATACCGTGAAGGCTAACACAAAATGGCGACAATTTTGACAATTGATTGTTTTTTTTTTACAAACAAAAAGTAGCCAGTGTTTAGATTCAATTTGTATCGGTTTATTTGGAATGGATTTTTATTTTTATATTGAAACCTTCTTTGTTTAAATCTAAAATTAGTTACGAGATTTTCTACTTATATATATTTTTTAATTCACAAATTTAAGATAATTTATTAAATTAAGAAATCGTTTTTTTTGTTTAAAAATTGCATTATTCACTTTTTCACATTGACTTCATCACTTCGTAATATCCTTACAAAAGTTGGTTCAAAGTTTTCTTTTCACGTATTAATATAATGTTTATGCTTAGATCACTTAAAGGTTGCTTTAGTTATCACTAAGGCAACCTTCAGTTTACGTTTGTATGGGAATATTTAATTATTAATAAACAATTGCTTGAACAAAATGCCTGTGAAGAAAAGTATTGCATATAAAATGGTATAAAGATAAACATGACAGAATTAATTGCGACAGCAGCGCCTCTCAGCACAGATATCCTTGTTCGACTATATAGATGGCTCCTACGAATAAGGGCCAATGTATAAATTGACAACTTTACAGGATACGCTCTCAAAGTTACAACCATATAGGAAAAGATGCCGTATAGGCTCTTTTACTTCAGCAAAAAATACACATTTACATCTGTTAATGTGTATTTGTGTTTAGTGCGTGTTAACTAAACTAAGAGGTAGCTTTTAACATAAAAAAGTAAAAATCATCAATTTGTTACTTTGACCCTTATACATAGGACCAATCGATGTGTTACTTATGTCTTTTTCTTTAGTATAAATACCTTTGCCTATTTAGATTTTACATGTTTTCTGAGAGAACTAACTGCGATTGCGGAGCCCAGATAAGCTTGTCTTGTCAATTCATTTGACAGTAACACTTTACCTACCGTTATTTCTAATTTGTAAAAAAAAAATTCGCCTCCGTAATTTAACAAAAGAAGGATTATAACCTCTTTGGTGTCACAAGTATGCCACTGCGGTTTGGGACTGGCCATTGTTTTTATAGTTTTTTTTTCTTTGAAGAAGAATGAAAAAGTTAATTGTTCGAAATGGCCAGTATTTTGTTCGATTATAAAATATATTCCCTTGAGTCTTGTTGAAACATGGTCTATGGGAGTTGTCCTTCGAGGACTTTTTTTGATTCTTCCAACATGTCGGAACAAGTCTATATTTGTTAGATTTTCCTAATAAGGATTATGTCAACATAATCAACAATATAAATCCAATTAAAAATTCAAAAGAACCATCATTAGATTATCGACTTCATTCCGAAAGAAATAAAGTTGGTTATTAAAATGTATTATTCATTTGTTTGTGATTTAAATCCGTCTTAAGACCCTCATGTGGTTAGCTACCGTTTATAATTTGACCGAAGTAGCCGGACTTTAAAGGATTTTTTCACAGTTAAAAGGCTTACGGTAAGACTAACCACTGGTCTTTGAAAGGGTTACTTTTTGTATGTCCATTGCGGTTTGCAATGATTTATTGATTATTTTAACTTTTGCGGACATTTTTGTTTGCTAATTTTTGATTTATGGTTTTAGATTATTGGTAAGTCGTAACTGGAACGGTTATGTTGTTTTGTTTTATTTTAGTTTAAGTAATATGACGTTCCTTTCTTTCTTCTTAGAGATACAGTTAAATGGATAAGCGATTGTTCTGTGCCGACGGACTACCTCCATGAGCGAGAAACTCGGGTTAAAGATAAACCTTTAAAAGTGAGAAAAAATTCAAAAAGACTTACGGGCATCCAGGTTCAACTGTTTATTCAAAAAATAGTACATATTACTAATATAAATGCAACAGTTTAAATGAATGTATGTATGGATGTTTATTTGAAGGTATATCAGGAATGGTTGCATAGATCTCGGTGAAATTTGTCACAGATTTAGAACATAGTCTGAAAGAAGACATAGGCTACTTATTGCGCTTTTTTTTAATTCCTCGCATACGTAGTCGCGGTCATAAGCTTGTAAATAAATAAATGTTACAATGACACAATCATATGGCTTGTTACTAACAAAATATTTAAATTTAACCTGATATCTTGTCACCAGGTGAATACGTGATCCAAGGAGAGCTGCCCCGCGAGCTGGTGAACAGTGAGGAGTCAAGGTTCGATCTACTAGAGGAGGCACTTCAGCTTGTTGAGCTCGGAGACGAAGCGGAGCCTAAGGATGAAGAGCCTGAGGTAAAATTTTGTTTCTTCTACAAAAACTATACTCTAATATCAGGAACAAAGACATATAGACATCCACACAGAAGACGGGCGTCAAGTGGAAGCAATTCCGCTTTTCGTTTGACGACTTCCCACCCTTTTTTATGAGGAGGATGGGAAAGGGAAGTGTATTTGGTATAGAAGTGGAGGATATATTTCTTTTCTGTCCGTCCCATCTTCTGTTTATAGGTAGATGTCGTTTCACCGCTTGCTCATTTGCCACCTTATCATATAAAAAATGTGTTGCAGGCGGTAGAATCTTGCAGCAGTGGTAGCAGTGCAAGTGGCACCGAAATGCTGCATCCTGCTATGCGGCATGTGCCGCACCATCCTCTAGCACATTATCACAACCAGGTCAGTGATGTGATCAATAAATGTTTGTCTCCAAAAGTGATTGTCTCAATGCCGCCTGTATCCTGTCTTCGGTTTTATAAGAAACTAGCTTTTAACCGCGACTCCGTCCACGCGGAATAAAAAATAGAAAACGGGGTAAAAACTATTCTATGTCCGTTTCCTGGTTCTAAGCTAGCTGCCCACCAATTTTCAGTCAAATCGATACAGCCGTTCTTGAGTTATAAATAGTGTGACTAACACCACTTTCTTTTATATATATAGATATAGATTATTCGATTTTCAAAAACCTTCAAACTGTCTTTTTACTAACAACGCGCGGGATTTAAAAAAACGATAATAAGCCTATGTGTTCTTCCAAACAATGTTCTACATCTGTGACAAATTTCATCAAGATCTGTTGAGTCGTTTCGGAGATATCTTCAAACCAACATCCATATAAACATTCGCATTTATGTTATTAAAATTTGTATGATTGAATTTATCTTTATATCTAACAAGGATCAAAAGTAGTGTTTGAAAAAAAAACATTTAAAATTTCTTGATAAATGACACTAATGTCGTAAGGGTCAAACACCACACACGACGATTAGAGGGTTAGCTTGTGGTCCAAGTTATAAACTTATGACTTGTGACGAGTATATTAACTAAGTGAGTTAAAGTGGATTTAAATCTAAAGGGCCAATAGTCTAATGATTAATAGGTACAGCAAACACATGGTTGTGGGTTCGAATCTTGTGAGACGACTATTGTAAACCATATTAAGGCTATATTAATAAGTATTCACGAACACGTTGAAAAGATACTACATGGAAAACTATTTAAAGTAGAAAGAATTAAATTAGACACCTATTTTACTCTTTGGGATGATTTAAAAACTTACCAATACAAAGTGTGTTATTTACTATATTTTAAAGTTTCATTTTTAATATTTGACAAAACGACTAAAAGATCAGATTTTATTAATAACTAGCTGAATTAAAAAAAACTAATTAAGTAGTCTATGTTTTTTTCCAGACTATGTTCTACATCTGTGACAAATTTCATCAAGATCCATGCAGCCGTTCTAGAGATACTTTCAAACAACTTTCACATTTATAATATTAGTAAGATAATACGAGTAATAATAATAAACGAATTTAATCCATTCAGAAGGCAAATGTTTGATTACAAATTAGATAAAATAATGTATAAATAACATGATAAAAATTAGGGGAAAAAACACAAAACTAAAGAAGTAATAAACATGTAATATTTTAACAACGACTTTGAGTGATTAATTTTATCCGCTTCCTGCTATGACTTGTGTACGTAAAACATCTATGAAATATAACCACCTTCTTGTTCCTTGTCTTCGTGTCAATCCATCTTTAAGTGACAATTAGGAGACGGACAAATTGTACGATGTTCTGGTAAATGCCGCTGTTGATTCCTTGGAAGGATTTTTTTTTTAAATCGTTGATCTTAGTTTAGTGTTTTGGTATTCAGGAAACTTTTACTTTATTGGAACGAAGTTCCTTATCGTGCGTTGTGAAAGGGGGCTAGATGGAAAAAATTCTTACGAAAAGTTGTCACGACACTTTTTGCTATAGTAAGTATGTTAACGACGAATGAGCGCTACGACGCGTCGTTGCCATGGTGAAGTAGCGCTCATTATATAACGAAAATTCATAGAAATAAAATGTACTTCTTGTGAAGACTTAAGTTTTTTATTCATAGAATAAACATTGGTTCCTTCACTAATTAATCGAAAGGAACTTCGTTCCATCTGGGTGTCCCTTGACACCTCTCAAATTTTTATTGTTAGAAACTGTTTAGTTAAACACGTTTTTTAACCCTTTGACCGCCATTGATTGATATTATTGACGTCAACTTGATGATATGTTTCACCAAAACTATTTCCAGCATCAGTATTTGACAGTACAAGATCTCATTTCGGAAACCTACGCAGAATAATTCAGTAATGATGATTTCTGAAAATACCTTGCGGTAAAATGGTTGGAAGTTGAATTGAAACGCTGTCTAAGTATTCCATGGTTAGGCCCTAATCTTAATGTATGTATGGATGGATGTTTGTTAGAATATATCTCCAGAAAGACTTCATGGATCTTGATGATACTTGGCACAGATGTAGAAAATTTTCTGAAAGAATACATAGGCTACTTGCTAGTGAATATATTTAAGGTAAAATGGAAATATGGTCCTTCAAGAAAAGAACGTACTTCTTCCTCAAATATTGGCAACGAAATTCTACCTCTGGTAACCAATGTTGCAAATGTCCGTAGGATTCTGGTCAACTAACATTAGACGGTTTGTCACTCGTTTGTCGCTTTCTATAAAAAAAATCTGTAATTTCTACCTACCCCTAAGAGTTAAATGCGTGAGTAAATACTAATTACGAGCTGTCGCCCGTGACTTCGACCGCGCGGAATAAAAAAACTTAATTAGTAGCCTATGTGTTCGTCCAGACTATGTTCTAAATCTGTGACAATTTTCTTCAAGATCTGTTGAGCTCCATCCATCTAAACATTCGTATCTATATATAAAAGAAAGTCGTGTTAGTTACACTATTTATAACTCAAGATCGGTCGAACTGATTTAGCTGAAAATTGATGGGGAGGTAGCTTAGAACTAGGAAACGGACATAGGAACTTTTTTATCTTGAATGCATTTATTTTTATTCCGCGCGGACGAAGTCGCGGGTATAAGCTAGTTTATAATATTAGTAAGATAACTCTTAATGCATTTAACAATGAAACAATTAGTGAAATCATTTGACATTGTCAAATTTTAACGACAAAAAATGGTCAACACTAATCCTTATCAACTGTCACTTCGTGTTTATTTTAAATATGGAATTTTAAATATTTCCTTTTACACCTGAATTATATTTAACTAGTACGGTAGCCACGTTTTTACATGTACTAGTGATGTCTATTAAAATATCGATATCGATAGTTTTGAATCGACGTCTCAACCTCATACTAATATTATAAATAATATAAAATATTATAAATACTTATAAATGCGAATGTTTAGATGGATGGATGTTTGTTTGAAGGTATCTCCAGAACGACTGAACGGATCTCGATGAAATTTGTCACAGAAGTAAAACATAGTCTGGAAGATCACATAGGCTACTTATTTAATGCCGCACGGACAGAGTCGCGGGCGACAGCTAGTAGCTTATAAAATAGCAAACTTAGACAATTAGCTTATGGAGTCCCTTTTTTAAAAGGGATGCAATTCATCTGGTAAAAGATGAAACAAGTTTTAAACAAAGTTAGCCAAATAATGTACTAGCAATTAACTTGACAAACATAGAAAGTTTGACAGAATGTTTTATCGTATACAGAATGCGCTCTAGCACTACCAAATAGTATAGCATAATATATTTCATCTGTCAATCAATTTTAGAATGTGGATTTGAAAGAGCGAGAGATCAAGGAAATTTTCTTTGTCTATTCTTTTAGAGTACAGTCATATATCGATAAGATAGTATGTACATCACTAAAGTAATCTTTAGATTGGAATTCATCCTGATTTATGTTTATTTAGGTCCTCACTTGAGAACCTCTGCGCATGCGTGACCATACCCTTGGTGTTTCTTTAGGCTTTTATTATTAAACCTTTTTTTCCATTATTAATGAAAGCGAATTATGGATTCAAGGTTTTCGTGTGATATTTATTTGTTTCAATTGAACGTCAAATTCGGTACTTGGCAGCCATTTTTATTTTATCTTATCTATCTATATATATAAAAGAAAGTCGTGTTAGTTACACTATTTATAACTCAAGAGCGACTGAATCGATTTGACTGAAAATTGGTGGGCAGGTTTAGAACCAGGAAAAGGATATAGGATAATTTTTACCCCGTTTTCTATTTTTAATTCCGCGCGGACGGAGTCGCGGGAAAAGCTAGTTAAAAATAAATAAAAATTACAAGTTTTTTTTTTTTTAAGTTATACACTTTCGGTTAGACGCAAAAGTAAAAATCAAAATCACATATTGTATTGAGATTTTCTTTATAAAGGAGCAGCGTTAAGACCTAAGTTATTTAGTTGCAGTAAGTGACTAAGCATTAAGTTACGCCCTACCCATCCAGCTGTCAATCTTAGTGTACCTAAGTTACATCTGAAAGACTACTTGATTACCTATAGCGGTGTATTTGAAAGGCTTTTATATATATAAGTATACTAGCTTTTGCCCGCGACTTTGTCTGCGTAGAATTTATGTAAAAGGTTGAAATGTCGTGTGTATTAGAGGTTATGTTCTATATCTGTGTCAAATTTCAATAAGATGTGTTAAAACATTGCGGAGTTATCGATTCAAGCAAATCAAACTTATCTCATCTGAACCGTATACATTTCTGGGATCATAAGTAGCTTGAGCGTCGGTGGCTCAAGGTTAAGCACTTGACTTGCAATCTACAGGTCCTGGGTTCGAATCGTGCCATGTACTAATATGTTTTTTGATTTACATATGTACATTTATCCCACGTTCTTAAGATGAAGGAAAACATCGTGATGCAAATATCTGAGAAGAAATTCAATGATATAGGTAAAGTCAACCCGCACTTGACTGTGGTTGACTTATGACCTAGTCACTCCTAACTTAGGGTAGGCTCCGAGCCCTTCAGTGGGGACGTATAGTGAGCTGATGATGATGAAGGTAGCCTATGTGTTCTTGTGTTAAAGATAGTAGAAAGAGGATACACAAACAGACTGTCCAGTATTCGTTTACCATATATGTCTGGACTCCTTTCTAATAGAAAGTCGTAATTAAATTAATAAATATGGTTACCGACAAATATTAATTTCAGTATGAATGTATAATTTTTGACGGCTCCTACGTAAATTGTTGTAAGTAATATTTTTAGGAAAATTATTTTTTTAGTTTTCGAACTCAAATAAAATCTTTGTTCAACAAAAAATAATGCCCGTAACTCAGAGGGGTAAGCAGAGATCATGGACTTTGATTTGACACAGTTTTAATGCACGTCGGTTTCGGGTGTACCTACTTAAAGGGCTTTCTTCAGTGTTTCATCAATGTGGTTGATTTAAGTTCAAAATTTAAATATTTTGTTTAAATTATTAAAATTTGATGTTAGATTTAAAATGAGAACACTATTATGTCTAATGTACATTAAAATGTCTCTCCTGAAAAATCTTATTTTTTTGTCTTATGCCAATACACGTAGGAGCCGACTTTTTCTTTAATTGTAATTCATATTTGACAACCCTGGTTTCTCTTTGGTTGTTGATATTATCTATAAAGTCTTTGATCTTACCGTTTAACCGTATACAACTTCAATCGTTCGAATAGTTGATGTACACTTTCGGACAAAAGTTGAAGAATACAATAAACAATACCATATCTTAAAATATTATACGCGTATGCAAGTTATAATATACTAGCTTTTACCCGCGACTCCGTCCGCGCGGAATAAAAAAAAATAGAAAACGGGGTAAAAATTATCCTATGTCCGTTTCCTGGTTCTAAGCTACCTGCCCACCAATTTTCAGTCAAATCGATTCAGCCGTTCTTGAGTTATAAATAGTGTAACTAACACGACTTTCTTTTATATATATAGATTAAGGAAATACCTATCCCATTTGGTTACAACAGAATTTTGAAATTGAAATTTTGAATTTTCGAAAGCCGACGATTTTATTCGCTAAGCTTACGCAATACATTGTTATAAGGGTTTGTACACAGCGCAGTTGTTGATATTATATTCTCTACGCGCCATCACCAGTCGCTTAGCAACCTATTTGTCAAGATCGTAATGTGAAAAGTCACCGCAATTTTCAAGATGGCGGAGCTACGTCTGTCAACTCGCGTCTCGCGTCAACTCGCGTCGACGATGTAACGATGTAACATATAGCGTCGGTGGCTCAGAGGTGACTTGATTCAAGGGGCACTTGACTTGTAATCTGTAGGTTATGGGTTCGAATCCTGCCATGTAACAATATGTTTTTCGATTTACATATGTACATTTATCCGACTGTCTTACTGTAAAGGAAAACATCGTGATGCTACACATATCTGAGAAGAAATTTAAAGGTGTGAAGTCAACCAACCCGCACTCGGTCAGCGTGGTTGACTATGACCTAGTCACCCCTAACTTGGTGTAGGCTCCGAGCACCTCAGTAGGAACGTATAGTGAGCTGATGATGATGTACGGAGCACGCGTAACACGATACTGGCTACAATATAAGTTTCGAACATTTTCAATTTAAGTTGCAATGTGTACAAAGGGCTTTAAATTCATGTTTTGATGTCGCCGATATATCTGAAGGAGAATTTTAGGAAATGTCATAGAAAAAAACCTCAAACATGTACCGAAAGAATTATATAACAATTTGTCATTTATAACAACGCAGGTGGCCTGTCTGTCTGTCTGTCTAAATAAGTCATTTATCATGATGTATACGTGTACGGAATCGGGGAATTTAATTTAACTTATTGGTACTCGAAATACATTGAGATTTGTTTTAAATATGAATTTCCACTCATGAAACATCTATATATATAAAAGAAAGTTGTGTTAGTTACGCCATTTATAACTCAAGAACGGCTGAATCGATTTGACTGAAATTTGGTGGGCAGGTAGTTTAGAACCAGGAAACGGACATAGGATAATTTTTACCCCGTTTTCTATTTTTTATTCCGCGCGGACGGAGTCGCGGGTAAAAGCTAGTTTGTATATAAACATATTTTCATGTCTTTAAAAAATTTAAATCATTTTCTAAAATGGCAGACTATCTTATTTTAGCGTCTGACAATATCAATGTTAAACAGACTGTATCTGTCTTGACAAGTTTTCCATATCATTTTTGTACACTTACGCTTTACCATATCTTCGGAAATTAACTTTGGTACCGCGTCTCTCACCGGGCCAGACAAGATTGTTTGACTATAAAAACCCTTCGACAATTGACTACGGTTGACAAATGGTCTGTTGATAGTTTGCGGTTAGCAGGTAGTTGTTTTTATACTTACTACCTACGCCCCGTAACGAATTAGGGATGATGTTTTCTTTTAATTTCAACCGCTAATGATATAGTAAGTTATTCTTTGAATTACTATGTATTTTAAAACAATATTGAGCCTCGGTAAATTTCGGCTTTCACTGATTAGAACCTTCGTATACAAGGTGAGGTTAATCCTCGAAACGCGACGATTTTAGTTGCTAAGAAGAATTAACAACAATAAAGATTCGTACACAGTGCGCGTCGCCGACATTTCTATCCGTCAACACCAAAGTCAGTTGCTTGCAACATGTTTTTCAACATCGTCGTGAGAAAAGTTGCTGCAATTTTCAAAATGGCGGAGCAATACAGTTGACATGACGCTATTCCTTTACTGACCGAATAGACGACTAGCATCGACGATTCTTATGTCCGGAACACACAACGAAATTCTTGCGATGCAACCATGCAGTATTAATTATTTATTTATTTACTAGCTGTTGCCCGCGACTCCGTTCTCGTGGTATTAAGTAGCCTATGTGTTCTACAACTTTGCCAAATTTCATCAAGATCTGTTGAGACATTACGGAGATATCTTCATACATACATTCGCATTTATATTAGTAAGATAAGTTTTTAAGCTTAGGATTACAATTAAGTCAAATAACAACTATTTAAACGATAGATAGACGATTTATATTACATTATGTACGAAGAGACTGTGTTAAATATATTTCAGATCGTAGTTTCTTCATCGTAAACTAGCTTTTACCCGCGACTCCGTTCGCGCGGAATAAAAAAATGCACAGAAGATAAAAAAAAGTTCCTATGTTTGTGTCCTAGTTCTAAGCTACCTCCCCATCAATTTTCAGCTAAATCAGTTCGATCGATCTTGAGTTATAAACAGTGTAACTAACACGACTTTCTTTTATATATATAAGAAGTGGAATGATAAAGTTTGATGGACGGTCGGAGTTAAACGGACGTTGCGTTGTAATTTATTTCATTTCAATTTTTACTTCCTAACGTATAATTTTCATCTTTTCTTTAAGATTAATTTTGTATGTAAATGAGATTGGATTTGTAAAATTTTAATTGCATCTGATATATAACAAAAGTAATTTGTTTGAAGCATATGTAATTACTAAATATAAGCTTTAGTAATTCCTTAATAACGATAGATCTAAATATATATGTCTTACTAATATTATAAACTAGCTTTTACCCGCGACTCCGTCCGCGCGGAATAAAAAATAGAAAACGGGGTAAAAATTTTCCTATGTCCGTTTCCTGGTTCTAAGCTACCTGCCCACCAATTTTCAGTCAAATCGATTCAGCCGTTCTTGAGTTATAAATAGTGTAACTAACACGACTTTCTTTTATATATTGTAAGATATTTGATGCAAAAGTATTTTAAAAGAAATAAACTAACAGCGAAATAGTGAATTTAACTCTACTTCTAAATAATCCTCGCAATAGTATAAATTCAAACCGAACGTAAGTAAACAAAAATGTAACAAGAATGTCAGACGTTCCGCAATGACGGATGGAGAGAGACTGCCTCGAGCAGCAGCGCACGCTTCCTTATAAAACCTTTTGTGAGACTACCCTCAACAGTCCTAACACACTTTTAGAGAATTATTAGTCAAGATCATCTCGAGCGAATTGCGCGCTAAAGTTCCCCAAAAACAAGTGACAGATAGCTGTAGTGAGGCGACGTAAGCGTTGATATTTGACATGTCTAGTGCTGCGCCGATACACCGGCACAGTGTTGATTTTTGTCTCTAACAATATATAGATGCTAATGTTTAGATGTATGTTTGTTATAAGATATCTCCGGAACGTCTCAACAGATCTTGATGAAATTTGTCACAGATGTAGAACATAGTCTGGAAGAACATATAGGCTACTATTTTTTTTTAATTCACCACGGACGGAGTCGCGGGCGACAGCTAGTATTTTATACTTGAGTTGACGAATATGATACAAAGGTGCTTGTTACAAATATTCGTGCTATCCCCACAGGTAGCGAGCGATTAGCTCAGACACGAAATAAAATGTCGGCGACGCGTCCTTGTTTTAGTAAATCTATGACATTGTATTTCTTAAGTCGCTTAGAAACTAACCTTTAAATGTATTGTTAACTCTGTTTTATTAAAGACTAGCTTTTACCCGCGACTCCGTCCGCGCGGAATAAAAAATAGAAAACGGGGTAAAAATTATCCTATGTCCGTTTCCTGGTTCTAATCTACCTGCCCACCAATTTTCAGTCAAATCGATTCAGCCTTTCTTGAGTTATAAATAGTGTAACTAACACAACTTTCTTTTATATATATAGATAATGACAGGGATGACGATATGTTATACAAATTTGGTCTCAAAAATCCCCTGTAAAGTCGCTTGGTTTTGAAGATCTTCTTTGCCTGTTATTAATTGCTTTGCTAGTACGTAAACCTTATTGACGAGTACCGTGACAATTCTATTGACACATGTTGTCCCTGTCTTATCCAAAAGATAGACAAAGACAACAATATATGTCGAAATCCACATTTATATTGATAACTGTGTATACTAAATTCATTAATTTCATTATAATTAGACGTCAAATACGAAATCAAATAAAAAGGGAAATGCAGACGTTTTTAATCTCGGAACTTTCATGCGCGGTTGTCATATTTATCGATCAATGATCTATAGATCGCGGATCTATAGATCGTCGGGGTCAGGCAATCACAGCGCTATTCAGCCACGGAACGTAGAGAGCTTTGTGTTGTAGTTAAAGTGCTTGTTAAGGCGAAATTTATATTGTCTAATCTATATATAGATGTCTTAAATAAAGAAAGAAAATTTCTGTCGTGATGCTTTAATAAAGTTAGGTACTTAATTTAACTTTAAGTTATAAATTGACTGAGGTTTAATCCTACTTAGGGTGTGTTGACTGAGGCCCAGTCTTACTACGGGCAGTGCATGAGAATTGTCTGAGGCCTAGTCTTACTTAGGGCAGTGGAGGCATATTGACTGACGCCTAACTTACTTAGGGCAGTGGAGGCATGTTGACTGACACCTAACTTACTTAGGGCAGTGGAGGCATGTTATCTGAGGCCTAGTCGTACTTAAGGGAGTGGGGGTGTGTTGACTGTGGCGTAGTATTACTAAGGGTAGTGGGGGTGCGTTAACTGAGACCTGTAAGCTCGGGCCTGCACACACAGCACGTGTGACGTCACATTATCTTATTCACTCAAGTAAACTGCAACTAACTTTTAGTGCATCAATAAAGACGTTACCAAGAACTGGTTATTTCGCGGAATGGCCTACTTTAGACATGCACTGTGACGGTAAAGTGTACCGTATGACTTTCTTCCACTTACCGCTGTATGTTCAGTTATGTTTAAAATCGTATACTAGCGATGCTTGCAGCTTTAATATTCAGATTTACTGTCACTCAGATGAGTAATAAGGGAACACTTAGCGAACACTTAGCGTTGATTTCTAATATTAATCGAAGGTAGTCTAACAGTTTGTTTCAACAGTTGAAATACGCGTACAAAGTTGCATGAAAAATTTTGAGGATTTCTTTTGACAGTGGAACCTTACAATATTTTTTAATAAATTAAGCAAATCTAGTCCACAAATATTAATAAAATAAGTGTGTATTTATGTATAATAGAAAAAAAAAATTGAGAGGTGTCAAGGGACACCCGGATGGAACGAAGTTCTTTTCGATTAATTAGTGAAGGAACCAATGTTTATTCTATGAATAAAAAACTTAAGTCTTCACAAGAAGTACATTTTATTTCTATGAATTTTCGTTATATATTGTCACGTCGTTGCCATGGTGTAGTAGCGCTCATTTGTCTATAGCAAAAAGTGTCGTGACAACTTTTCGTAAGATTTTTTTCCGTCTAGCCCCCTTTCACAACGCGCGATAAGGAACTTCGTTCCAAAAATTCTGTCTTTTCGCGTATCCGCGTTTGTTACAGATAATCTCCGAAACGGATGGATCGATTTTGACGGGACTTCAACTGGAAAGTAGCTCATGTGTTCTGGAGTAACTTAGGCTAGTTTTTTTTTTATTATCCGCTGACGAATTAACATATTATCGATAGTAACGATTTTTTATCGTATGTAATAAAAAATATACTTGCACTAGCTAAGGTCTATTTCCACTTAAAGGATAACCGCGCGACTTTACAGATGTATGTTTAAACTTGGCCATACTAATGGAAATAAAATACATCGTACTAATATTATAAATGCGAAATTTTAAATGGATGTTTGTTAGAAAGTATCTCCGGAACGGCTCTACGGATCTTGATGAAATTTGGCACAGATGTAGAACATAATCTGGGAGAACGCATAGGCTAATTAAGTTTTTATTAATTCCGCGGGTATGGAGTGGCAAGTGACAGCTAGTCTATAAACATGCGTACAGCTCTTCTTGTCGTTTAGTGGAAATGGGTCTTAATGTTATGATTCACGCATCGTTATCATGTTTTGTTTTTTGCTAGTTATTCTGTCATCTATACAGATTACAATTTCAACGAGTTAAACACATTCCAGTACACAAGAGAGCTTCATAAACACAGTCAGAGTATAACAGTGAAACTGTATTTTTTTTACTAGTAAAAAAAGCTTGGGGTAATTTTCATGAAATTAAGCTCTAATATTGTGCTAAATTTTATAATGATCCGTTGTGTTGCTAATCCTATAAATTGTATTTTGATCAGCCGTTCACAGACTATAAAAGACTAGCTGTCGACCGCGATTTCGTTTGCGCGGAATTAAAAAAAAAACTTAATAAGTAGTCTATGTGTTTCTCCAGATTATGTTCTACATCTGTGACAAATTTCATCAAGATCTGTTGAGTTGTTCCGGAGATATCTTCAAACAAACATACATCTAAACATTCGCATTTATAATATTACTAGCTTTTACCCGCGACTCCGTCCGCGCGGAATAAAAAAATAAATAGAAAACGGGGTAAAAATTATCCTATGTCCTATTCCTGGTTCTAAGCTACCTGCCCACCAATTTTCAGTCAAATCGATTCAGCCGTTCTTGAGTTATAAATGGTGTAACTAACACAACTTTCTTTTATATATATAAGATTAATAAGTAAGTAGCCTGCATTATCAGATTTAAAGAAATGAAAGTTGCTTGTATCGATGTAGCGGTATTAAAAAACATTTAGTTTACGTATAAGGAAAAACAGTTAAGAAACATTTTTTAATACGAACGTGAAAGTAAGATATGAAAAGTACAAAATTAAACCAATAGACAGAATTCATTTGGACAGAAATTAATCGATCAATTTATAATCTGTCGTCAATCAAAATGTCTATGCTTCTTTTTTCTAATTGCAACAAGCGAATCACGCAAATTATTTATTTTGTTTTTTTTTTCTTAACCAAATAAAAGGTAATGTTTTTTGTGCATATGTTTTTTATGTTCCATTGTGACATGACGTCATTCTCTTTGTAATCTTTCCCTTGATATAGTCATAAGAGTACATGATTTTTAAAAAAAATAAAAAATAGTATTTTTTAATTACATTACGCGCTTACGAGTATAATGAAAGCACGATATGTAGCCTCCTTAAAATGAACCGTTATCGTATGGCGGTAGGCCACTTTACTTATTCTGGTGATTTCACACCGACGTTAAGATGTTAGCGCTTTTTTAAATTACAACGGCTTATGCCAGTACGGTTATTCAGCTATAACGCGTTATTTCGTTTATAACGTTATAACTTTATTAGGAAAAATAACTAATGAAATCGAAAAACGAGAAAGTTGTATAAGGACGGAGACAGAAAAAACAATTTTTTATTTATTTAATTTTTTTGTAACATGTTAGTTGAATTAAATAGTAATCTTGATTTTTAACTCAAATAATAATATGTTTAGGAGTTGATTATCTTTTTAATATTCAAGTTTTCATTTAATGTATTCAAGGATTTCATATGCATTTAATTTTTAAATGGAATTTTGGACTTGTCAAGTATAATAACTAACAAATACTGTTTAATACTGTAAGCAATTGCTATCAAAGAATATAAGCTATAACAGTTATTTGCAATAGCATTCCAATAACTGGTTATCAAAAATAACTTACGTTATAAAAAACATAGCTTCCGCGGTCACTCCGCCGGACAGTGACGCTACCATCGCGACGCGGGACGCGCGCTTTTCGAATATGGAACGCGGAGGAATTCAAAAACATGTGACAGTAATAAAAAGCGCGCCAAAAGAAATCATAATGTGACATTTGTTTTTTTTTAATTATCTAAACGTCAAACGTACCTGATTTTTAATTCTGTGCAATAAACCACTTTAGTGGACAGTCTGATTTTAAGTGCAATATTTTTTTTAATTTAATATAAGTGTTTGTTGGTTAGGTTTTTTATTTATTTTTTAAAATGGATTTTCATGAATATCAGGTGAGTTTGTTTCAGAAAAATATGAATATTATTGATTAATAGATGTAGAAGTTTAAATTAGATATTTCAGAGTATACCCCATAACTGTGGATTTCGTATAACGTTGGTTTGAACTTTATAAAAATTACAAAAACATTCCAAATAATTTGCTGGCTGCATATCAAGTATAGCTTCAAACTAAAATTTGCTCTTTGATAACGTCAAAAAATTACGAAGATTCCAATTTTGAAGCACCAATAGCCTTAAGGTTAAACGAACTGGCGATCCTGAGTACGATGCCATTCGACTTTCTTGAACCATATTCTAGCATAAGTGTAGAAAATAAATAGATTTAATCTACTCATTTGAAATAAAACTACAGTAAATTTTCAACAATAATACTTAATTAGTTGACAACAAAAAAACAAGATGGCGTGCCAATCAAACAAACTGGTAACAACTGTAATTTAAGGTTTTTGTTGACAAATTGGCGGACGATTATGGGTTTATTAAATTACATATCACGAGACCTTGCTATGACCTTGGAACCTCAAGGTTAAAGTCATGGGAGTATCTAAAATAAAGGTCAAATTGTATATTTTTCAAAAAATAAGATGATCAACGTGAACAAAGTCACGGAGAACTGCTTGTGTTAGAATGAAATAAAATATTTCTACATACAAGCTGTCGCCCATGGTATCGTCTGCGTGTAATTACAAAAAAAAACTAAATAACTTACAAGTTATGCCAGACTGTCATTTAAATTTGTTTTTTTACAGTTTGTCATCAAATCTTGCAAATTAAATTTGATCCACTTCCCGGTTAAGAGTGAGGCTGAAATTTTGCATACATGTGTAAATCGTGTGACATAGCAATATTATGGTGACATTGTACTGATCTGATGATGGAACTGGAAGGTGGTCATAGGAACTTCGCAAAGATACGACACAATATAATCTAGTTTTCATCGTCTTGACGATTAGTTTCTAGTAAAAGCTGGTTTTTAAAGAGTTTTTATTTCTTTTCAATCAAAATGCACTTCTTTGCATAAAAAATTGTGTCAAATTTCCTTAAAAAATTGTACAAAATTATCACTTAACATATAAATATAATATTGATCTATTTTAAATACTATACTCGATAATTATCTGTAAATAAAACCTTCTAGAGTTAATTAAATGGTCTTATTAGTACCATAGACAACTCTATGGATCGCGTGTTTAAAATTACATACGACAACACTATATCATTTTAAACCACCTTGAGAACTACCAAGGTCATATAGCACTGGCTTCTTTAATCTGTTCGCAATTAAATGTACTAAATTGTCGTCATCACAAACACGAGGACACGGGACTAGTCTACCCTTAGGGCTAGGTCGCATTCAACACGATCCCACTGCTTTAAGCGCAGTAAATAAATTTCACAGTTATAGAACTCGCAAGGAAAATATTTGCTATGTGCACGAATGAGCCAGTTCGAAAGTTGAAATACCACGACTATAAAAGACAGGCTTCAAATGGAAACAATTTCGTCTGATGAATGTGCCTTCACCACCCTTTTGTTATAAGGAAAAGATGGTAAGGGGAAGTGAATTTGGTGAAAGGGGAGACGTATAGGAAGGAGGAATGTCTTCTTTCTGTGCGTCTCTTCCGTAGATTAAAGGTAGACAATATATATCCATGGGCAGTGGTCCCTTCGCTGTTCAGCGAGGTGGCCGCTTGCTTATTTGCCACCTTATATATAAAACTAGCTTTTTCCCGCGACTCCGTCCGCGCAGAATAAAAAAAATAAAAAAAAACGGGGTAAAAATTATCCTATGTCCTATTCCTGGTTCTAAGCTACCTGCTCACCAATTTTCAGTCAAATCGATTCAGCCTTTCTTGAGTTATAAATAGTGTAACTAACACGACTTTCTTTTATATATATAGATAAGATTCTAGTGTCACAATGTTAGTTACCATACTCCGAAACGACTTGACTGATTTTTATGAAATTTTATATACATATTCAGTAGGTCTAAGAATCGGTTACAATCTAATTTTCATACCCCTAAGTGATAAGGGTTGTAAATTTGACACAGATGTACAGTATTGTCCGGAAGAACACATAGACTACTTATTAAGTTTTTTAAATGCATGCAGACGGAGTATAATAGCGACAACTAGTATAATATAAAAAAAGTGGAATTGGTATTAAATACAGACCCAAGTTACACGCGAGAAAAACATTACCCTCCTATCAGTCCGGTAACAATAATCCTTCTTGTAGAAGTAATGATGCGTGAATTTTGTTTAATAATAATAAATATTATAATATACTGTGGTATTTGTAATGTTGTTTGTAAGCCAACGTGTCCACAAACGCTCTCTAATACATGTCATAGAGTATGTTTTACAGATGTACAAGTTTGTGTTGACAAGTTTTTATATAATAGCTGTCGCGCGCGATAACGTACGCGCTGAATTAAAAAGTTAACTTAATTAGTAGTCTGTGTTCTTCCAGACTATGTTCTACATCCGGAGATACTTTCGAACAAAATATTCATCCATCCATCCAAACATTCGCAGTTATTATATTAAGTAAGACTAATGTGAATTAAAAAAATTCAATATTCTGCTATTTTTATCTATACAATTAATAAAAATTGTAAAATTAGTAATTAGTAGTAATAGTGAAATTCCAATTTATTAGTCTGTCCGGAAATTCGCGTGTGTTCTGGGTAACCTCAGAAACGATTGGACAGATTTTAATTGAAGGCTGCCAACGAAATCGCGGTCAATCACTAGTTTCAATACAAATGGTACTACTGTCATACGCTATGGTATTACAGATGCCTACATAATTAACTCTATCCGTATCTCCGATATACAATTTAACGCATCTCTGACGCTTGAGGAACGTTCTAGACTTTTTACTGTGACATTAGACGTGTCGTGACCGTGTTCCCACTGACTTAACACAAACCAAAAATCTTTATATTAGAAAATACTACAAGTTATAAACTAGCCTGTTTCAGTCTCTAAAAAAAAAACTTGAGAGGTGTGTTGGGACACCCGGATGGAACGAAGTTCTTTTCTATTAATTAGTGAAGGAACCAATGTTTATTCTATGAATAAAAAACTTAAGTCTTCACAAGAAGTACATTTTATTTCTATGAATTTTCGTTATATATTGTCACGTGGTTGCCATGGTGAAGTAGCGCTCATTCGTTGTTAACATACTTACTATAGCAAAGTGTCGTGACAACTTTTCGTAAGAATTTTTTCCGTCTAGCCCCCTTTCACAACGCGCGATAAGGAACTTCGTTCCAATAACTGTCATATAAAACTTTCCTGACAAAATAATTACCTGTACATTGTGAAATAGGCCCTTAGCCTCTTCGTACAAAGGTAAGGGAGCATACGAGCGGCGGGAACACAGACTTGGTTAACAATGCCTATCCCTTCCCAAGTTAGGGGTGACTAGGCCATAGTCAACCATGCTGGCTCAGTGCGGGTTGATTGACTTCACACATATCTTTGAATTTCTTCTCAGATATGTGCATCACGATGTATTCCTTCATCTTAAGAACGTCGGATAAATGTACATATGTAAACCGAAAATTGAAAAACACATTGGTATATGGCAGGATTCGAACCTAGGAACTGCAGATTGCAAGTCAAGTGCTTAACCCCTGAGTCACCGACGCTCAACAATGCCTATGGATATTTGCAATAGCAGAGGAACTGCAGATGTTTGCACTTGCTTATTTTTTTGTTACTAATATTATAAACTAGCTTTTTCCCGCGACTCCGTCCGCGCGGAATAAAAAAAAAAAAAGAAAACGGGGTAAAAATTATCCTATGTCCGTTTCCTGGTTCTAAGCAACCTGTCCACCAATTTTCAGTCAAATCGATTCAGCCGTTCTTGAGTTATAAATGGTGTAACTAACACAACTTTCTTTTATATATATAGATAAATAGATGCGATTGTTTAGATGGATGGATGTTTGTTAGAAGGTATCTCCAGAATATGAAGAACATAGCCTGGAAAAACACATAAGCTACAATTTTTTTTTTTAAATTTCGTGCGGGCCGAGTTCCAGACGACAGCTAGCCTTACTAATATAATAAATACGTATGTTTGTATGGATGGATGTTTGTTTAAAGGTATCTCCAAAACGACTGAATAGATTTTGATGGAATTAGTCCCAGATGTAGAACATAGTCTTGAAGAACACATAGGCTACTAATAAAGTTTTTTAATTCCGCAAGGACCGAGTCACGAGCGACTGCTAGTAATTCCTTTAATCTCTGTAATTTTCCTGTTTATGGAAATAGTTAAAAAGAAAAAAAAAACTTTAATGATCGAAGTCGAGTGCGACAGCTAGTCTTATAAGATATTAAAGTCTTTTTAGTACACATAACTGGTATAAAATATTGTGTGGTACATAAAGTTTCACTGCTCGAGTTTCAACACTCGAACATACAGTATTGACACTGGCATGAGAGCAAAGACAACACTGTGCGTTCTGCCAACGGTAAATGTAGTGTTTGTTTATGATTTTAGTGTTGCCATGTTTCTATTGATGTTATAATTTTTTTTCTAACTTTTTACGGTTGTTAATCGAGAATTACTTCGAAATAGTCTAAATACTCGTTTGAAAGTAATGTTATCTCTATTATTAAACTAGCTTTTACCCGCGACTTCGTCCGCGCGGAGTAAAAAATAGAAAACGGGGTAAAAATTATCCTATGTCCTTTTCCTGGTTCTAAGCTACCTGCCCACTAATTTTCAGTCAAATCGATTCAGCCGTTCTTGAGTTATAAATAGTGTAACTAACACGACTTTCTTTTATATTATTAAATTTGACATACTCTGTATGAAATCTTACTAATATTATAAATGTGAATGTTTAGATAGATGGATGTTTGTTTGAAGATATCTCCAGAACGGTTTAACGGTCTTTGATGAAATTTGACATAGATGTAGAACATAATCTAACACATAGACTAATTAAGTTTTTTTTTATTCCGTGACTGAGTCACGGACGACTGTTAGTATCCTATAGAACCGAGAAATTACTTTGATTGCCTTTTGACTGGTCAATAGAGGATTACCTTAGAGTATAAAAAGCCTTTTAACTTAATGTTTACTTAAAAATCGATACAAAAATCTTAACTGAAAGAAAAGAACAAACAAAATGTGTTAGTCAGTTATCCTCCATTAAAGCTTCCCCAACAATAATATGAAAGATAACTGTCTTTTAAGATTTGGCGGGACCACCAACAAACATGGCGTCCAAATGTCACTTGTCAATATTAAATTTTTTATCGCTATAAGTCGTATTACCGGTGAAATTCGAATTACCAGTTTATAGACCGACTTAACTGACCCGGTGGGTATAAGGGACACTAAATTACAAAGGCTTAGCACCCCCTTTGAATATCACAAGATTTTTTAATAGGATAGCCTAATTTTATTCCTTTTTCCCTTCCCACCTTTTTTCTGATAAGGAAAGGATGGGAAGGGGCGGTGGATTTGATGGAGGAGGAGATGCATAAGAAGGTTAAATATTCTCTTTTTGTACGTCTCCTCCTTCGTCGATTGAGGGTAGGCAACGCATCTGTAATTGCGAATGTCTATGGGCAGTCGTCACTTTGCCATTTCGGCGAATTCATGAGACCGCTTGCTCGTTTGCCACCTTGTAATATAAAAAAAAGGAGACATTGCAAACGTGCAAACCATTAAAATATGCCAATATAGCGATGTGACTGTTGTCCATTTGCAAATAAGAACGTCTATGGGCAACTTTAAATCAGCAGAAGAGGGGACGCACAGAGACATTTTCCCTTACTATGCGTTCTATCCTCTGTCAAATATTCCGCGTACACGAAATAGTTTCGAAGTGTGGAAAAAACTAAAATTACTCCTCCGACACTCACACTCATCAGACGAACTCAAAATCAGACACTTCTCGTCTGACTTCTTTGTAATAGAGGCAGCGATCGAGCTGGTCAATTTGTGCAGAAAAATTTAAAAGATCCTTTTTCGTAATATTGTCTTGAGTGTTCTTTTTCTATGTTTAAACTAGCTGTCGCCCGCGACTCCGTCCGCGCGCAGTTAAAAAAACTTAATAGCGGTATGAATTTTTTCTCGCCTTTTAAACCTTCCCTAGACCTCCACGAACATTTCAAGACTAATATAAGATAAATCCGTTCAGCCGTTCTCGAGTTTTAGTGAGACTAACGAACAGCAATTCATTTTGGAACGAAGTTCCTTATCGCGCGTTGTGAAAGGGAGCGAGACGGAAAAAATTCTTACGAAAAGTTGTCACGACACTTTTTGCTATATCACCATGGCAACGACGTGACAATATATAACGAAAATTCATAGAAATAAAATGTACTTCTTGTGAAGATTTAAGTTTTTTATTCATAGAATAAACATTGGTTCCTTCACTAATTAATAGAAAGGAACTTCGTTCCATCCGGGTGTCCCAACACACCTCTCAAGTTTATATATATATATATAAATAATATTTTGTGACAGTACCATTTCTCACCGGGTCAAATAAACTTGTCGCACTATAAGTAGAATTAACGGTGAAACTGGAATGATTTTACGACTTTACAATCAGATATATACACAATTTGACAGATACATGTGAATTTTCACCATTACGAAATACCAATCAACATTTTTAGGTTAGGAAGTTCGCCATTTTGGAATACAAATTAATTTTATTGGTACGCGATTGATTCGATATTCGAAATTATTATGCGGTTAATAAATTGTTTTTTTTTTTAATTTGAGACAAGAGAATACTCGTATTTAGGTATTTTAGTTGAGAGCCTATGTGTTGTGCCAGATTATGTTTAATTATTTTGAAGATATCTGATAAACATCCATCCATATTCATCATCAGCTCACTATACGTACCATTGAAGGGCTCGGATCCTACCCCAAGTTAGGGGTGACTATGTCATAGTCAACCATAGCTAAATGCGGGTTGACTTCACACATATCATTGAACTTCTTCACAGATATTTTCGCATCTGTATCTATATATATAAAAGAAAGTCGTGTTAGTTACACTATTTATAACTCAAGAACGGCTGAATCGATTTGACTGAAAATTGGTGGGCAGGTAGCTTAGAACCAGGAAACGGACATAGGATAATTTTTACCCAGTTTTCTTTTTTTTTTTTATTCCGCGCGGACAGAGTCGCGGGTAAAAGCTAGCATTTATATATATAAAAGAAAGTCATGTTAGTTACACTATTTATAACTCAAGAACGGCTGAATCGATTTGACTGAAAATTGCTTAGAACTAGGAAACGGACATAGGATAATTTTCACCCCGTTTTCTATTTATTTATTCCGCGCGGACGGAGTCGCGGGTAAAAGCTAGTCTTATATTTATATATATAAAAGAAAGTCGTGTTAGTTACACTATTTATAACTCAAGATAGGTCGAACTGATTTAGCTGAAAATTGATGGGGCTTAGAACTAGGAGACGGACATAGGAACTTTTTTTATCTTGTGTGCATTTTTTTTATTCCGCGCGGACGAAGTTGCGGGTAAAAACCAGTTTATAACATTAGTAAGATAATTCTCTCCTCTTCCTAGTTTATCATCGCGAAGTCTACTTTAGTCAGTAGACTCAATATGACCAGTCTGATTTTGTGACACTTGCAGTCTCGGCCGCAGCGCTGGCAGGACCTGGCTTCATTGCTGACCATCCCTCCACCCCCTGAGCAGTACCAGCATTACCAACATCCTCATAACATCACGTAAGTCACAAATTACAATCTCTTATATGTCGTCGGTGGCTCAGGGATTAAGCACTTGACTTGCAATCTGCAGGTCCAGGGTTCGAATCCCGCCATGTACCAATGTGTTTTTCGATTTACATATATACATTTATCCGACGTTCTTACGGTGAAGGAAAACATCGTGATGCAACCTGCTCATATCTGAGGAGAAATTCAATGATATGTGTGAAGTCAACCAATCCGCACTTGGCCAGCGTGGTTGACTATGGCCTAGTCACCCCTAACTTGGGGTAGGCTCCGAGCCCCTCGGTGGGGACGTATAGTGAGCTGATGATGATGATGATATGTAACTATATTTATATGGGGATGATAGCAAGAAATTTAGGCGACATGTGTTGTGTACTAACTTCTATGGCAGAAGACAGGCGTGAAAAGGAAGCAATTCCGCGTTTCGTCTGATGAGTGTGGTACCGGAGGTCTAATTTTAGTCCTCTTTCCCTTCCCACCCTTTTCTTATTAGGAAAGGATGGGAAGGGGAAGTGGATTTGGCGGAGGAGGGAGGGGGATAGGAAAGAGAAATATCATCTTTCTGTGCGTCCTCTTCTCCGTTGATTAAAGGTAGGCAACGCATCTGCATTTGCGGATGTATATGGGCGACGGTCGCCTCGCTATTTCAGCGAATCCAGGTGGCCGTTTGCTCTTTTGCCACCTTATGATATAAAAAAAAACTTCTATGTCGTTGTATTGCGTCGTTTAACGACTAAAATCGCGAGATTTCGAAAATTTACGTTGCCTAGTAGCCTTATGTTCACATAGTCAGATAATTTTGTCCGTCTATAGTTGCTAATTTAAAAGTTAACCCTTTAAACGCTACTAACGAATTCTTGGTATAATTCCAGTGCACATGGAGCTCCGGTTGGTTATGGACCAAATTATCACGCACCAGCTCCAGTCGCTGATAAACATCCTGAAACTTACGGTAAGATGTATTTTTGTTACATTAAGTATGGAAAAAACTAAAAAAAAAAAACTTGAGAGGTGTGTTGGGACACCCGGATGGAACGAAGTTCCTTTCTATTAATTAGTGAAGGAACCAATGTTTATTCTATGAATGAAAAACTTAAGTCTTCACAAGAAGTACATTTTATTTCTTTGAATTTTCGTTATATATTGTCAGAAGTAGCGCTCATTCGTCGTTAACATACTTACTATAGCAAAAAGTGTCGTGACAACTTTTCCTAAGAATTTTTTCCGTCTAGCCCCCTTTCACAACGCGCGATAAGGAACTTCGTTCCATTCGCGCGGAATTAATTAAAACTTATTAAGTAGTCTATGTGTTCTTCCAGACTATGTTCTACATCTGTGACAAATTTCATCAAGATCTGTTGATACGTTCCGGAGATAACTTGTAACAAACATACATCTAAACATTCACATATTATCTATCTATCTATATATATAAAAGAAAGTCGTGTTAGTTACACCATTTATAACTCAAGAACTGCTGAATCGATTTGACTGAAAATTGGTGGGCAGGTAGCTTACAACCAGGAATAGGACATAGGATAATTTTTACCCCGTTTTCTTTTTTTTTTTTTTTTTATTCCGCGCGGACGGAGTCGCGGGTAAAAGCTAGTTTATAATAATAATAAGTTAGATATAGAGTTTATTTATTTTTCCTAAATAAAATAGTTATTTTTCTTTCACAGGAGGAGCTACTTCTTTAGATGGTGCTTATAAAGTTGAGACTACCCACCATCCACAGCCACATGATGCATTGTATTACCAGGTAATAACATTTTCAGATATAGATGTCTCCTATAAATAAGGGTCGATGTACAAATTGACAACTTTACAGGAGACACTCTCAAAGTTTCAACCATATAGGAAAATAGACCGCATATGGCTCTTTTACTTCAGCATTTATACCTATAAATGTGTATTTATGTTTAGTGCGTGTTAATTAAACTAAGAGTTAGCTTTTAAAATATAGTAAAAATTATTAGTTTGTTAACTTTGGTCCTTATATGTCACGGAGGACTCATTTTAGTACTCTTTCCCTTCACACCCTTTTCATATAAGAAAAGGGAAGGGGATGTAGATTTGATGGAGGAGGAGATGCATAGGAAGGTTAAATGTTCTCTTTTTGTGCATCTCCTCCTTCGTTGATTGAGGGTAGACAACGCATCTGCAATTGTGAATGTCTATGGGCAGCGGTCGCTTCGCCATTTCGGTGAATTCACATTTGCTACCTTGTAATATAAAAAAAAGAACGAAGTTAAGGAGATTTTTTTTATCATAAACAAAATCGAGATTTATAAGATTGTAATAAAGTTTAGTTTCAATTTGCAAATATGCAAGACTAGCTGTCACCCGCGACACCGTCCGAGCAAAATTGAAAAAAAAAGTAGTGTATGTGTTTTTCCAGATTTTGTTCTACATCTGTGACAAATTTCATTAAGATTTTTTGAGTTGTTCTGGACATTCGCATTTATTAGTAAGAAGTAAAAATAAATTCTTGTATCGATTGTATGTGGCGATGTAAAAAAAAATCAGCTCACTCTAAGTCCCCACTGAGGGGCTCGGAGCCTACACTAAGTTAGGTATGACTAGGGTGGACTTCACACATATCATTGAATTTCTTGAACGTAAGAATGTTTGAAAATGTACATATATAAATAGAAAACACATTGGTACATAGCAGGATTCGAACCCAGGACCTGTAGATTACAAGTCAAATGCTTAATCCCTGATATAGCCACTATACAGAAGAGTACGTCAACTAAAAATTCAAACTAAGACACTTTGTTATCTATATATGTATATAAAAATAAATCGTGTTAGTTACACTATTTATAACTCAAGATCGGTCGAACTGATTTGACTGAAAATTGATGTGCAGGTAGCTTAGAACCAGGAAAAGGACATAGGATAAGTTTTACCCCGTTTTCTATTTTTTATTCCGCGCGGACGGAGTCGCGGTTAAAAGCTAGTAATTAATAAAATTTCTTGTCGTAGAATTCTGGGGCAGAGATGGCACCACCTAATCAAGATGGCTTCCTTCAAGCCATACTCAATGATGAAGACCTGCAGCTGATGGATATGGCGATGAATGAAGGTAGGCGTTAAAATATTAATTTGTCTCCTAAAAATCCAGGATACACAACATTGACCAGATCCACGCTGAATTGACATATTGGCTTCATTAGGGATCTGACCTCCCTGTGATCTTTGGGAAGGTCTACATCAGGAACCCCCAAACTATTTAGGACAAGTGACTCATTTTCGAAAAAGAACTGTTACCTCAGACCCCCAAAGCCAAATTACCTACTTTTAAGATCAATTATTATTATTTTTAATTCTGAATTAAGTCAATAGAAGATAGAGTGAGAATTAGCAATGCTTTAAGTTCGACTAACTGTACTACTATGACTCTTAAGAGAAATATACGAATTCTATGACACCTAATCCGTTTAAATCGGTGCAGTCGTTTAGACTATAGAAGATAACATTATCAACTCACTATACGTCCCCCCTGAATCTCAGAGTCTACACTAAGTTAGAGATGACTATGTCATAGTCAACCACAGTCAAGTGCGAGTTGACTTCACACATATCATTGAATTTCTTCTCAGATATTTGCATTACGATGTTTTCTTGCATTACATTGCAATGAAATTCGATTAAACGCCTAAATTAAATAAATAAAGTAACAACGAATTCAATATTAACAGCGGCTTTAACGATGTTTCTTTTTCAAATTGTAAGATAAAGCGAACTTATAATATAAAAAAAATCTAGTCCATCACGTCCTCACTGCCCTAAGTAAGACTAGACCTCAGTCAAGCCGCACTGTCCTAAGCACGCACAAACATACGTGTCTCACCAGATATGTGTTTTCCTTGAACGTAAGCATATAAACATACTCCTCTGTTTTTAGGACTGTAAAAGTAATTAATTAATAATTATTCGAAGTACTTTTTATTCCTAATCTATATATATAAAAGAAAGTTGTGTTAGTTACACTATTTATAACTCAAGAAAGGCTGAATCGATTTGACTGAAAATTGGTGGGCAGGTAGCTTAGAAACAGGAAACGGACATAGGATAATTTTACCCCGTTTTCTATTTTTTTATTCCACGCGGACGGAGTCGCGGCTAAAAGCTAGTATCCTATACTTATCAAATTATATAATATACTTTTATCACTTAAGGTATTTCAATTTGATAATTTTTGTCATCAAGAGTGACATTTTGCGAAACCTAGTTACTCGTAATGTATCAATGCGTTTTTAGATTTACATATGTACATTTATCTGACGTTCAATCTGCACATATATGAGAAGAAATTCAATGATATGTGTGAAGTCAATTCGCACTTGACTGTGGTTGACTATGACATAGTCATCTCTAACTTAGTGTAGGCTCCGAACCCCTACAGTGGGTATTAAGGAAGTTTCTGTGTTCGTACTTTGTATTACTAAACTAGTGGACATTTTCTAAAGTAATTTTATTTATAAAATACAAATATTAAAATAGAAAGATGTAAAAGATTTAAGGAAGTTTTTGCTTGCATTAAGACACCATATTATATTATTCGCGCGCAATTAAAAAAAAACTTATTAGTAGCCTATTTGTTCTACACTATGTTTTATATCCATGCCAAATTTTATCAAGATCTGTTAAGGCGTTCTGGAGATACATTCAAACATCCATCCATCCATTTAAACATTCGCATTTATAATATTAGTAAGATACTAGCAGTCGTATGCAAATTCGTCAAAATGTAGTCTAAAATATGCGCTTACGCATTAACTATCTTGTCATAGTCGCGTCAAAATCGGTTCCGCCGTTTCGTAGGTTAACCGGAACTAGCGTTGCCAGGCGTGTAGATAAAGCTGGACATAGGTAAGCGTTTTGATTGCGTGTCCGGCTAAAATAAACGGTTTTCCGGCTTTTGTAAGGCTTTTTACATTTCCCAAACGAGAGTGTACCTATTAATACTGAGACAAAATCCTAAATAATACAGGATGGACATCCTTTCTACCCAAATGTCCGGCCAAATTGGCTGGTCTGTCCAGCTAGTAGGCGACCTGGCAACCCTAATTAGAACAAACGCGGATTTGCGGACCGACTGACAATAATTTTAAAAACTTTTTACATTCAGGTAAAGCAGTTTTATTAATGTTGAAAGATAGATAACTTCCAAGGGCTTCTTATCTTTACTTATCTCATTATTTCAACATTGAATTACTATTACAGACATTACAAACAGTTTAAAGTCCAATCATGTGGGTATTAAAATATATTTCTCGATAACGTTACTGGATTCTATTTCATTTGTTTGTTGTATTTTTAATTTAAAAATTCTAATTTCGAAAACGCATACTGGCTTTTAATCAATTTTTAAAAATCGAATCGAAAATTGTTCCATTTTCGAAAATATAAGAAATTATTAAAAAAAAATTATTTCTTTCTAGCTGTCGCCCGTGCGGAATTAAAAAAACGTAATAGCCTATAATGCCTATAATAATTAGCCTATAATAATTAGCCTATGTGTCATTCCAGATTATGTTCTATATCTGTGCCAAATTTCAACAAGATCCGTTGAGCTATTCCGGAGATTACCGTGGTAGACGCCAGCAACAACAACATCTGTTGCACGAATTGGCCTCGCTCAGTGAAATACCACGACCTCACAGAAGACAGGCGTGAAGTGGAAGTAATTCCAAGTACAGTCTGATGAGTGTTGTGCCGGAGTCCTAATTTAAGGCTTCTTTCCCTTCCCACCCTTTTCTTATAAGGAAAGGATGGGAAGGGAAGGTGGATTTGATGGAGGACGAGATGGATAAGGAGGTTAAATATTCTCTTTTTGTGCGTCTCCTCCTACGTCGATTGAGGTTAGGCAACGCATGCAGGCAGCGGTCGCTTCGTCATTTCGGCGAATTCATGTGGCCGATTGCTCGTTTACCACCGTGTAATGTTAAATAACACCTTCAAACAAACATCCATCTAAACATTCGCATTTATAATATTAGTAAGATTGTATTTTTAACCGCGGATTTCCCCAAAACACCATTCATATCGTGTCATATTTTCATCTCTATTATTCTGTTTGTAAAAACATCTCACAAGTCGTAAACGTGGTTATAACACAAGACGTAATATCAAATGTTTGCACAAATGTTTGCCTTTAATAATGTGTAAATACTACGTCATATATATTAAATAAAGTATGCGTGTCTTTATGTCCACGTTTTATACTTACTAACTAGCTGTTCTCGTGCGGCTTCATCCGTATGAAAGTCCATTAATTTTTGTTACAAAGAAAAACTTTATTTTATTGTTTAAATTGCGTTAAACTTTCTATCACAAATGCTCAAATGACAACGAAGTCCTTCTTAGATTAAAATTACCTTTATTATGTAATTTTTGATTGGATTGCAATTGTAGTCCTTTTTTCGTATATTTTTTTTCAATTTACTTAACCTATAAGTTTATTCACGTAGCAATATATAGCTTAAATCGTGTCGTGAGTATAAGGCTTTTTATTCGAAAATATGCCGCTACAAAATATATAAAACCTACTTAGGCATGGAAAATGTAACACATGACATAGAGCTACAGTCTGACAAAGATTTCGGGGCCATTTGTGAGCGAGGCTATAAGCTATTGATTTAGTTTTACTTTTTCCTAATGGGGGCATAGTTTGTATAAATAATTTGGCGGCCCAAGGTCATAAGTGCGCTGCGCAGTGATCTAAAACTGAGCCGCAAACATCTTATATATAAAATTCTCGTGTCACAGTTTTCGTTCCCGTACTCCTCCGAAACGGCTTGACCGATTCTCATGAAATTTTGTGAGCATATTCAGTAGGTCTGAGAATCGGCCAACATCTATTTTTCATAACCCCCCCCAATTTATTTATTTTTAACTGCGCGCGGACGGAGTCGCGGGCGACAGCTAGTAACTATCTATAATTTGGTTTTTACATGAATCTTCCATGTCTAAAACATTATTATAATTTCTTTTTTTATTAATGTTATTTTCAAATATTTAAATTGTAGATTTTTTTCTGAACACTCCTTATCTTTTTGTACACGTTACATGTTTTTTTATCTGTACAGATAAAATATATTTTGCAATTCATAACGTATCGTGAAATATCAAATTTGAAATAAACATATCGAATATGAGTTTGTATTATTTTATCGATGTTATCTATTTGACCCAACATTCGTCATTCAACAAATTGTTTAGTCATTCACCGCCATCGTAGCAAACGGCCGCCAAAATGGATGGCGCTGTTCGAATATAAATCTAGCTTATATTATATTTACTTTGCTATAGATAAGCTTTTATTTGCATTGCAAGATATTTAATTACCCGCGTTGATTGCATTCCGCCATATTTAGTTACGCGTGCTGTCAGTTGTCACGTTTTTTATTTTTAAATTTGTTTTTTTATTCATTCGTGTTGTGGTCAAAGGTTGTGTTGCGTTCGGAAATTAAAAAGTTTGTCTTAGAATAATAATTATTATTATTTGTTTGGTTATCGTTATTTATCAAAATGGGAATTTTTTCTTATGTCTACAGATTATTTGTGATGCAAAATATCTTTGAAAAGTGAACAATATTGTGTGTGATAAACTTTTTTTTTTAAATACAAAGACTTTTTAAGTGCTGTGGACAATTTTTGGTTATAAAATTATTTGATTTTATATTGATTGTTAAATTTTAAAGTTTTTTCATCTGTCTTTTTTGGACATTTTATTTTATTGTCAATTAAAAGCCTACATATGACATACTTTTTGATTAAACGTATGGTGAAGTCAAGAAAGGTGCATAGTTCCGATTGCTGTTTCTGCTTATGCCGATTCTGTTGTGCTTTAAGAAGACAAAGAACTACTTGCGATTCTCTAACAAAAGTCCCTGTATCTGTTCTTAAAAGATATAATTTCTGTCTCTGGTCTTTTAAATATAGAATAGAATACGATTCAGTGATTTGAGTTTTTCCACGCAAAAGGAAATACGGGCAAAGTCTATTTTGGTAGACCAGATAAGGTAATACCGAGACAAAGGAAAGTCGAGTGGTTTGTTTAAAGAGGTATTACGACTGAAAAACAAGATTTATTTGAAGTGATTAACTATATATGTCGAGTAATAGAAATTTCCGAACGAATATAGCAACGTCACCGTTCAAAAATCGAATGAAAAATGTTTGTAAACAATAAAATTTGGTAATGGATTAACCCACCAATGACGTATTAGATAAAGTGTTATCTTTCCCCTTCTTTTATATTGGAAATGATAAAGTCCAATAATGATATATTAATCGTGGCCTAAGCGGCTTCAAGTTCTGCAAAAAATGCTGTTCGATTGACACGAAATCAGTTGTTACCAGACTGCGTATTGATAAACTATAGCGAAAGAGAGAAAAAAAGATAAATTCGTACTAAGGATTGCAGAGATAATAAAAGATTAAAATGGATCTGTCAGTTACACACTATCCATATCCGGCGCCATCTTACTACCCTATATCTCCATATTTAAATCCAGTTTTATATCCGGACTATCTCAGTTCGTACTATAATTTATATGATGGTAAGTTTTTTTTTTTATAATTTTTGAGATAAAATTTATTTATATTCTGTTAAGATAGTGGATGACATTTACTTTTCTCGCGTCAAAGTAAATTATGACGCCACTAGCGCCGCTCTAACAATTACAAAAATGTGTTAAAAGACTAGTGCAGTTCTTTCTTGTTATTTTTCTTTTATTAAATTTTTCATGAATAAATAGGTTTTATATATGGGAACTTTTTTAATATATGTAATTTAAAATATCCCAATTAAGCATAACTTATCATTTATGTATATATGTATGCTATATTTGTAAAGTCTTACTAATATTATAAATGCGAATGTTTAGATGTATGTATGAAGATATCTCCGGAATGGTTCAACAGGTCTTGATGAAATTTGTCACAGATGTAGTACATAGTCTGGAAGAAAACATAGACTACTTATTAAGTTTTAATTCTGTTAGTAATGATAAAATTAGTACAAAGTTCTATATTCCATTTTAGACCTTTTTTATTAGTTACGCGTTAGAAGTCATTGCTTGGAAATAACAGCTCTCGTTTCACCGCTACAAACCACTAGCGCCATCCTAACCTGCCCATGTATATAAGTGAAGAGTTGCACAAAGGTTTTCAAAAAAATTAATTATGTTCAATGATCTGCTAGTCAATATTGACTAGAAATGGGTAAATTGTATCTGTAGAACTTCACTGTAAAGATAATTGTATTATATTGCCATCCCTTCCATTATCTTTGACTTAACAGAGAAAGGAATATGTATTAAAACAAGTGCAGTTGTATTTTACCGCAATGAGTAAAGATACAGCTAATAAAGGTATAATAGAAAATAATCTTATATATAAAATTCTCGTGTCACGGGGTTCGAACTTGAACTCCTCCGAAACGGCTTGACCTTCATGAAATTTTGTGAGCATATTCAGTAGGTCTGAGAATCGGACAACATCTATTTTTCATAACCCCCCTCCCCCATTTAGTTTTTTTTTTAACTGCGCGCGGACGGAGTCGCGGGCGACAGCTAGTCTTATATATAAATTTCTCGTGTCACAATGTTGCTTCCCGTACTCCTCCGAAACGGCTTGACCTTCATGAAATTTTGTGAGCATATTCAGTAGGTCTGGGAATCGGCCAACATCTATTTTTCATACCCCTATTAAGTTTTTTTTAATTGCGCGCGGACGGAGTCGCTGGCGACAGCTAGTATAATATAAAAACTTCGGAAGTCTAAAATTTGTGTTAAATAATTATGTAAGAAACATATAATTTCGTTAATGTTGTTAAGACTTTAAATTTTTCCATAAGAATATCATCATGACAAAGCAATAAGTAAAATAGTACATAATATTAAAGTGTCATGATGATGTAAGAAATTATTTTTTGATGATTTTGGATCGTTTTTCATTCAATCAGCATTACTACGTAAAATTAAGTTGACTTATCCGCGAGGCATTAAAAGCAAACTTAATAAGTAGGCCTATGTATTTTTCCAGACTATTTTCTACATCTGTGACAAATTTCATCAAGATCTGTTTAGCAGTTCCGGATGTATCTTCGAAGAAACATCCATCCATCTAAACATTCGCACTAAATAAGCGTTCAAATAGAACAAAATAATGACAGCGCTTTTAAAACGCTAAACTTGTGGCATGCATTTTGAGCTCTAAGCGAACGAAACAAGGATGATTTTAAAGCGTTCATCGCTCGAGATACGTTAACGCTGCGTTAAAAAAGCGCCCGTCCGAATAAGCACTTTGGGTTAATAATAATTTAAGTTCTAACCTACTAAACAATCAAACTTAAGTAATTGAGAAAGCTTTAAGTAAGACTCTACATTTTCAGTCACTTTTAATCTCTATGTGAGATCCGTGAACCCAGTTTCATGTGTTGATCTCTGTTAGGAAGAAACAAAAATCCATTCCTTGAAGTCTTGCTGAGGTTTGACTGAAATGGCTATCTTACTTCGTTTAAAACATATTATCTCTGTTTTGTTTGAAATTATGTATTCAGACACCCATTGTTAATCTATGCTGTAATTATTGTCATCCGCCATTTTGTGAACGAACTTGTCGATTTCGCGTATGAACAAAATATTATACATCACGATGATTGCACAATAAAGTAAATGTAAACATGACTATTGTACTTAGTTGTATGTACGAATTAGTAATGACTATATAAATTCATATTACATAGTGTTGTTACGTTAGCAATTTTTATATTACACACGTTAATATTACCTTGCTCAATATTTTGCATTTATCTATCTCTAGATACTTGTTCCCTTTTTACCTTCTTGACTTTATTCCAAAGTAGTTGTTGCTTGAGACTGCTTTAAAAACTTGATAAGTAAACTATGTGTTCTTTAAGGCTATGTTCTACATCTGTGACAAATTTCACCACGATCCTTTGAGCCGTTCTGGTGATACAAACAAACATCCATGTAAACATTGACGTCTCTTTCATATATAGAAGTTATGTCCCACTCTGAAACTGTCATCTAAGCGTAGCTTATGAAAATGGCAAATTATAATAACTTTAAAAAAAACGCAATACAAAGATATGATTGTTGTATAATTTTGCAAAAGTATAATATCCATACCAAACTATTAAATGCAGTTTTTTTCATAAACATTTAGAAATAAGATTTTTTCCATTTCTGAAAAAGTTGATTTTTAACTTACCGGAGTCTTGATTCTGTGTAAGGTTCCGAAATGCGGTCTTGACAAATTTTTGGTGATACTTTAATGGTAAAATATACTCTTTTTAACTTGACAGCGGGCATAGGGTTAAATCGTGTGTTTGTCTAGCTGTATTTTTGGTGTAGTACAGATTACGTCTGGGTAGTGTAGGTAGTGTAGTGGGTAGTATATGTATAATGAATTTTCTTTTGTATGTGGCTGTAAAAAAAACCACAGCTAATAGTTGCTATATTTTTTGTGAACAATTACATTTGTTTTTTTTCAATGTTCAACATTATCACGATGTAGATAATTTATAAAGTTTAAAGTCCAAATTCCAAAATTTTTGCATACCTTGATATTCTAGTTATCACCGTGGTAAAGCGTGTTGTTAAAAAAAAACTTATCTGTGGAAAATACAGTTGATAACAAATATACTTATCATACAAGTTATTGAATGAATATATTTTCTTAGTATGCCATTCGGCTTAAGATATGCACCTCGGGGATTTCAGTAATGACTAGAAACTAGATATTTCCATATTTTTTAACTGTTAAAATCTCTATATGTCACTCAAATTTGATTTTCAGGTTTATTTTGTGTAAGATAATAGAATAAGTTCCGGTCTTAAAACACACGAGAAGGTGTCAATGTATAGGCTACTTTCAGTACTAACTCTAACTAAATTATGACGGATCTCTAGACCCTCCCATAAGTATCCACAGTACCATAAGAATGTTTTACTGTAGTTGAATTGTCATGTTTTTTTACCTGTAGGTTTAAAATTTTGTGACACAGCAAATCTTTTTAGTCGTCTCTCTTACTGGCCTAGATATGTTTGTTAATATGTAACTGATAACACACTGTACTGTCCTAATGATAAGACTTTAAAAAATCATCATAAACTCGCTTCAACAGTATTATATATTGATAATGTTATCAAGTGTCGAAGTGATATTTTGTCGGTCATTCTGATGGAAATTATTTCTTACTTATCTACACAATTAATAAAATAATGATGGATGTAGTATTTAAGAGAATTTCTATATTTCCCTTCCCATCCTTTCTTTATATTATAACGTTAGGGAGGGAACGTGGACTAAGATTAGACCTCTGTCAAATACACTCATCACGTAACGCGGAATTGACTCCACTTTATGCCTGTCATCTTTGTGGTGGTGTATTTGAGCTGATCGACCCGACTCATTCATGCACCCATAAAATATGCTATCTACCACTGTCACTGTCTGAAATAAATATAATAATAATAATAATAATAAAGCCATTTATTTCCATACAGATAAACACAAAATTAAAAAAATGAAATAAAATGTACAAAGTAACTTACTTCTATTTGCAATTTTTTACAATTCCTTAATTTAAAAAAAGATTTTTTTTTCTTTTAATAAACTAATCTGTAGGAACCCCTCTTCGGGTAAAGGCCTCGTCCAAAGACGCCAACGAAATAAAGACAACAGCCGGCACTTCCTGGGCACAGGTGGCGCAGGATAGAGAGAAATGTTATAATTACAACTTTATTTGTGTGGTTTTTTTGGTTTTCCTTGTAAGTGTTTGATGCTATATAAGTCTATGTTTATTTGTTCCAGGCATGTACACAATGCGAATGTTGGATGGAGCTCCTCACATTCCGCCTCACAACCACTCTCATATGACTGTGGTGACTGGTATGTTTAATTACTTAATTCACTAACTTCAAACTGGTCATTCTAGAATTTTGATGACTGGTAGCGGTGTTTGAAACTCGAACTAATAATAGAAGTAAAATTAAATTTCTCTTCTTTTGAACATAATTTAATCAAAACAATTGTTGTTGGTCCTTCGAGTCTACTTTTTTAAATATAATTGATTTTTTTTATTCTTATTATTAACAGAACGTGATTCTGCATCGGACAGCGCGGTGTCGTCTATGGGCTCTGAGAGAGTCCCTTCTCTGTCTGATGGAGAATGGTGTGATGGCAATGATTCCGCTCAAGAGTTCCACAGGTATGTACCAAAGTGTTATTGGAACGAAGTTCCTTATCGCGCGTTGTGAAAGGGGGCTAGACGGAAAAAATTCTTACGAAAAGTTGTCACGACACTTTTTGCTATAGTAAGTATGTTAACGACGAATGAGCGCTACTTCACCATGGCAACGACGTGACAATATATAACGAAAATTCATAGAAATAAAATGTACTTCTTGTGAAGACTTAAGTTTTTTATTCATAGAATAAACATTGGTTCCTTCACTAATTAATAGAAAGGAACTTCGTTCCATCCGGGTGTCCCAACACACCTCTCAAGTTTTTTGTTTTTTATATATAACATACAGACACTCCTATTTTATTAATTGTATACTCGTACATTAGTTTTGTCTGATTAATGGTAAAGTAATGATTATAGTAATTTTACATATTTTAGGGGAAAGGATTGACAAACTATCTGATTAATTATTAAACTAGTTGTCGCCCGTGGCTCCGTACGCAGAATTAAATAAAAAACTTAATAAGTATACTATGTGTTCTTCCAGACTCTTGATGGCAATAAAATGTATATTAATTAATTTCAATATTTGTTTTTTTAAGGTTCTTTTTTAAACTTTTATAGAATTGTTAATTTTCACTTATTCCTCAGTTCAAAATTCCGGCCGTACGATGCTGCGTACTCCAGAGAGAGATCTCATCCGCCGCAGAAGAAACATCATATGTTCGGCAAAAGATGCTTCCAGGTACTAGAACATAGAAAATCTGATATTTTTGGCAAAACATCTGCGATTCCTCTGGAATTGCAGATGTCCATGGGCGTCGATGAACACCTTGGTGTTCCCGCTGCATGTTTGACCCTTCTCTTAAAAAAAAAAATACAATATTTAACAGTGGTAGATCCCGCAACAACAATATTTGTTGGGTGCACGAATTGGCCTCATCCGATGAAGTACCACGACCTTACAGAAGACAGGCGTCAAGTGGAAGCAATTCTGTGTACAGTCTGACGAGTGTGGTACCGGAGGCCTAATTTTAGTCCTCTTTCCCTTTCCACCCTTTTCTTATTAGGAAAGGATGGGAAAGGGAAGTGGTGATTTGGCGGAGGAAGGGACGCATAGGAAGGGAAAATATCCTCTTTCTGTGCGTCCAGTTCTCCGTTGATTAAAGGTAGACAATGCATCTGCATTAGCGGATGTCTATGGCAACGATCGCCTCGCTATTGTGGCGAATGGCTTATGATATAAAAAAATATATATAGCTATCTTCTTCCTGCGCTTTGTTTAATATCTTATCTGTTCTTTTTCTTTCATGTAATGAAATTTACTTTCAGGAGCAACCCCCAACAAATCTGGAGCCATTAACTCGCACCCCCAGCTCCGTTAAATATGAATGCCCTGAACAGACTTATCATCACGACTTACAAATGCATAATAGTAAGTAGACTTAGAACTTAATATTACTTATTACAATGGTCTATATCTAGAACTGTTTTATGTCGAAATTCTCAGTAAGTCTATCTAGAATTTTTTTTGACTTTGTAACTGGAACTAAATGTTTTTTTTTTTTCTTGATAGCTTGTATTTCAAAAGTAAGAAAGTAGTCGTCGTAGAATTGGGCTGAAAGGGGAATGGGCAGCTGCACCCCCCACTCCTAAAGACTAAGGTGCCTACTTTGTAGGAACAAAGATAACTAAAAGCATTCTCTTCGGAATATTAAAAATAATTTTTACTAGTAGCACCCTTTTGATCATCAGCTGACGTAATTCTTAGTATATTTAAGTTAGAAAGCTTATTCTGCTATTTATTGACTTTTTCAGTCAGTTTTGTTAATTTTTCTCTAAAGAAGTATTGAAAGTTCTTCTAAAAACTACATTTCTTATCAAAATACCGTACATTTTGAGGGTATTTAAAAAGTTTAATTCTTCAACAGTAGATTACAGCGGTCGTCAGATGGCGCCGCATGCGCCTGCAATCCAGCCCAGTCTAGACTTGAATGCGGCACATTCCAGTCATACCTTGTTGCAGGTAAATATTTCTAGTGGACATTTAAATGTCAAATATGAAAGAGATGGAATATACATACGTCCTATAAGTGTGAAAGAGATAGATATGAAAGAGATAGTGTAATATAAAACATATAGCTTTTGGTCGTAAGAGACAACTATATCTACTTCATTTAAGTAGGAAAGAGACAGAGTAAACGATCAAACCCGAGTCGTAGTGATATGTTAGACAAAGACGTAATATACGTATGTTGTATAAATGGGAAAGAGATAGACATGTTTAATTTATCAACAGTCGAACGTATCGAGTCCCGGTCGTTATGGAGTTAGTGGAGAAAGAGTTCGTCACAACCACACTTACAGCGCACTCGAACCTCCCACTGAGAGACATGTCACTAGAGATAAACGAGGTTAGTACATATAACACTGTTTATTAGGCAAAACTTGAGAGGTGTGTTGGGACACCCGGATGGAACGAAGTTCCTTTCTATTAATTAGTTAAGGAACCAATGTTTATTCTATGAATAAAAAACTTAAGTCTTCACAAGAAGTACATTTTATTTCTATGAATTTTCGTTATATATTGTCACGTCGTTGCCATGGTGAAGTAGCGCTCATTCGTCGTTAACATACTTACTATAGCAAAAAGTGTCGTGACAACTTTTCGTAAGAATTTTTTCCGTCTAGCCCCCTTTCACAACGCGCGATAAGGAACTTCGTTCCAACAACCAATTTGTACTTCTATAACACTCTTTGGATCAATACCAATCGAATGACACCTCATTTGTCAAAATATGTTTAGTAGTTTAGGTAACAGAAGGTAACAAAGTAATAGATATAACACATTTTTATCCACCGAAATGGTGAAGTCACTACTGTCCATAGATAATCTCAATTGCACATTTATTACCATAGACGTAGCAAGAGACGTAAAGCAAGAGAATTTTTCTCTTCCTTGTGTCTTTCATTAAATCCCCTTCCATTTGTAAGAAGAGTGGGAAGGGAAAGAAGATTTAAATTAGGCCTACATAATGCATACTAATAACATACATACGATAAACTTTACCCTTTTTAACAGTCGGGTAATAATTTAAATCAGGGATTCACAAACTATTTTGAACAAGTGACCATCTTTTCCAAAATAAACTGTTACCTCAGACCCCCAAAGCAAAATTATCTACTTTTAAGATCTATTTTTTTTTTTATTCTAACTTAGGACAATAGAAGATAGAGTGAGAATTAGCAATGCTTTAAGTTCGATATCGACCATTTTGGGAATCCCTGATTTAAATATCTTCAGATAGTTACATATTGTTTTATCTTTTTATCTTTCATTTACTTTTCATCTTCTTTATATCTTATATTATCTCTGTATGTACGGACATAGATCTCTTTCAACTTCCTCAATTCCTTTTTTAATGTTGTCTTTCTGGACGTTATTTCGTCTATCCATCTTTTTATTAGTCATTTCTATCCATTTATAAATGTAAATATTTACATGAGGTAACAAAGTATGTTTACAGTTCGAAGGTTGACAGACGGTAGTACATCTGACGGTGGGTCGACAAGTTCACAGCATCTTTCGAGAGATGAAAAACGCGCTAAGGCACTGGGTGAGTGTCGAATAATAATTTTACATTCTTAAATGGCTTATTTCTTTACTAGTTGTGCCTGTGACTTTGTCCGCGTGAAATAATGTCTTTGGGTAGCATTTTTAATGACTTAGGGTAAATATTTTACTTTAAAATGTTACAACAAAATATAATAAACTTAGAAAACATTCACATAAACCGAACTAATTATCTTTCATATTCCCTACTGTTATTTTGCACTCTTGAAGCTAATTTTTTTACAAATTTTGAATGTCATATTTATAATAACAGCCTAAAAAATAACTTTTAAGTGTAAAAATTACGATACTAATAAATTTCCACCCCCATTTTCAACCTTTTACAACCCTTTTTTAGCGTTAAAAAGTAGTCTATGACCTTACTCAGGCTCTAGCCTGTCTGTGTACCAAATTTCATTTAAATTAGTTGAGTAGTTTTGACGTGAAAGCAAGACATAAAGACAGAGTTACTTTCTCATTTATTATATTAAGTAAGGAAGTAAAGATTACATTAATAGTATATTTAACAATATATTGTAAAATATAATAGGTATATATATATACCTATTATATTTTACAATATATTGTAAGAATGCAGAAATGATAATATATATATATATATATATATATATATATATATATATATATATATATATATATATTATCAGAAATATCATTTGAATTAAACTTTAATATAAAAACAAGGAGATTTTTTTTTAAATTTTCTATGTAACGAATAAAGTCAATTTCTTTACCATTCTAAAGGTACATTATCACTAAGTAACATAGAGTATATTCATTACTATAAATTGATTCGTTTCGAAAGCTCGACTCCAAATGATAATGTGACGATTTATAAGACGTTACCCACAAATATAACCTTCAAACTTGAATCATATTTTTATACCTTTTATATACATTACTTATGTATTATATTATATATAATTATCAACAGGTATACCGTTGGAAGTTCATGATATTATCAATCTGCCGATGGATGAATTTAACGAACGTTTATCCAAACATGATTTGAGTGAGGCACAACTGTCCCTTATAAGGGATATACGTCGTAGAGGCAAGAACAAGGTATGTTATAGTTAACACCCGCGACTTTATCCGATCTAAATTAAAAAAAAAACTAAATTAGTAGTCTATATGTTTTTCTAGATTATGTTCTACATCTGTTCCAAATGTGTTTAAGAGCGTCGGTGGCTCAAGAGTTAAGCACTTGACTTGTAATCTGCAGGTCTTTGGGTTCGAATCCCGCTATATACTAATGTGTTTTTCGGGTTTCGATTTACATATGTACATTTATCTGACATTCTTAAGATGAAGGAAAACATCGTGATGTAAATATCTAAGAAGAAATTCAATGATATGTGTGAAGTCAACTCGCACTTGACTGTGGTTGACTATGACATAGTCATCTCTAACTTAGTGTAGACTCTGAGACCTTTAATGGGGACGTACAGTGAGCTGATGATAATTATCTGTGCCAAATTTCATCAAGATCTATTGAGTCTTTCGGAAGATACCTTCAAACAAACATAAACACAGAAGACAAGCGTGAAATGGAAGTAATTCCGCGTTTCGTCTGATGAGTGTGGTGCCGGAGGACTAATTTTAGTCCTCTTTCCCTTCCCACCCGTTTTCTAATAAATAAAGGATGGGAAGGGGAAGTGGATTTGATGGAGGAGGAGATGCATAGGAAGGTTAAATATTCTCTTTTTGTGCGTCTCCTCCACCGTAGATTGAGGGTAGGCAACGCATCTGCAATTGCGAATGTCTATGGGCAGCGGTCGCTTCGCCATTTCGGAGAATTCATGTGTCCGCTTGCTCGTTTGCCATTTTGTATTATAAAAAAAACATCCATACATCTAAACATTCGTATTTATAACATTAGTAAGGTGACTTAACTCTTGTAGGTTGCAGCTCAGAACTGCCGCAAGCGCAAGTTAGATCAGATAACTTCATTAGCTGACGAAGTACGTACAGTACGAGATCGCAAAGCGCGCACTCAACGCGAGCACAGCGCGCTGCAAGCGGAGCGACAACGCGTCAAGGAGAGGTTCGCAGCACTCTACCGACATGTGTTCCAGGTCAGTGTTGCCATACGTTAAATAATATAATCGAAAAATATGTAATGATAATGCTGGTAATGTAATAAGAGGAAGGATTATTTATAAAAAATAAAAATCTAATGATAGTGTTGCCAAGTTATAAACCGATTCCATAATTGATTAGTTGCTATAATTAAACTTAAAATTAACATTAAATTTAGTTGAAAATAAATTCTTCACGAGGGGGGAGCTAAAATAGAGCATACCCCCCCTACTTGTGATGTTTCATGATTTTATCGGGAACCTTTCCCCATTTCGAAACGCACTTGATTAATAGACCCTTATAAAGATATAAAAACAATGATCTCTTATTTATTTCATAGAATTATTTGAAATACTAACTTTTGCACGCAACTTCGTTCGCGGGGAATTAAAAAAAGACTGAATAAGTAGTCTATGTGTTCTTCCAGACTATGTTCTACATCTGTGACAAATTTCATCAAGATCTGTTGAGTTCTGGAGATAACTCCATACAAACATTCATCCATTTATTCATACATTCGCATCTATCTTTATACATATAAAAGAAAGTTGTGTTAGTTACACTATTTATAACCCAAATCGTTCGAACTGATTTAGCTGAAAATTGATGGGGAGGTAGCTTAGAACTAGGAGACGGACATAGGAACTTTATCTTGTGTGCATTTTTTTATTCCGCGCAGACGGAGTCGCGGGTAAAAGCTAGTTCTCATTAAATCTAGCTAAAAAAATAATCTATTTGCTTCTTTTTTAATAATTTTAATAAATCTATTCTAGAACCTTCGTGACCCTGATGGTAGACCATTATCATCAAACCAGTACTCGCTGCAACAAGCCGCTGATGGTAATGTGGTTCTGGTGCCGAAGATGCACCACGACCATCACATGAACAGAACTGATGATGACATTGACAGGAAGACGAAGCACTACGAATGAAACTGGTTTCTTTTTTACATAAATAAATGAATTTTACAAACTTGTTTTACATAACAGATTGGATTTTACAATTTGAAATTGAATTTTACATTTATAAATTGAGTTTTACATTTATAAATTGGGTTGTTTACATCTTTAAATTATTTTTACGGATTGAACAGTATCAAAGTCTCTAGATATCTAAAAACAGTAAGAAATAAAGCTTTTTGATATTAATTTCCTAAAAAAACTGTAGACAACTTTTTGATACATTTATAAATGTCTTTTTAGATTTTAGATTCACAAAATTAAATCTAATTAAAAGTGTCTTGTCTAACTGGTTGGATAATATATTTGTTGGGATCACCAAATTAATTAGAACTCTATTCCATTCATAGCTAAAGACTTTCCGCGTCACAAAATTTTAATTATTTTTTAATTTATCCGGCATTTTATAAAATACCAGTGATCATAAAAGATTATATTTTGCTATATGCAATAATTTTTAACCAGTGTTTTCTTTTTAATTTCTTGTGGTGAAATTTAAATAGACTTGAAAAAATCGTTATTTTTATATAAATGTGATAAAACAACAAATTTCCATTTTTTTCTTTTTTTTATAGTGTGATTAGTGGTTTTTTTTTGCCTTATATATAAAAAGAATTTTCCAGAATTATAACGAACGAAAAAAAAAATTCTATGCGTGTACGAGATATTTGACTGAATAAAGACGTCACATTGATTTTACGTAATTTTGAAAAGATATATGTCGTTTAAAAGAGTTTAGAAATATCTAAATTTATATACTCAAGTCTATGCACTAAATGGATAGGTAGAGATGAATAAAAAAAGAAAAAAAATTTTTTTTTTTTTCAGTTTTTTTTTTATTTTTGTTTGTACTGAATATGCTCAGAAACTACTGAACTGATTTGAAAAATTCTTTCACTGTTGTAAAGCTACACTATCCTAGAGTGATATAGACTATATTTATTACTAGATTTTTTTTTATTCCACGCGTACGATATCTTTTTATATTTCTAGGTTAGTAATTAATATTCTTTCAATGAACAAACATTTAAACAATTCGTGTGTAAAAAAAACTCAAATGACATATTTCTTTTCGAATTAAAAAATTTCATTAAAAAAGAAGTGACTGATAATTTTTTTTACCGCATCCGCGAAATTGTGCAATACATTATTCTATATTTTTACTATAGCATTATGTATATAGGTTATTTTTTTTTCTTAAATTAGGTAATTGACTTGAATGCCAGTTATTTTTACTTACAAAAAAAAACTTTTAGGTCTCAAACAAGTACAAAATTAAAAAAAAAAATAATAAAAATGTATTAAAACTTGTGCTGTTTTAATTTAAACGTAGGTAAAGATATATGATTATCTCTTTTTTTTTCTTTGGAAAAACAGAAATGGTGATTTTTTCTACTTAAATACCTCTAAATGGAGTATTTGGACTAAAATGAAGCAAGAAAAAAGACCTCCGAAGGCCTTTATCCGGAGGTCCTTATGGTCAATTAAATTACGTAAGTTACATAAAAAGCCTAAGTTTATTTTTTACATTTTACGTAATATTATAATTGGTAGTGACATTTATAAAACATTTAATAATATTTTTTTAACAAATCTTTAAAAAATCTTGGTTGAAATTTTTTTTATAAACGTTATTAATTTTTTTTTACTAAATTTTTTGTGATTTTTTTTTCATACAAATGACAGTAAAATTGTCTTACGATTAAACTTGTATGAAAATACTCCATCTAGAGGTATTTTTTTGGTTGTTATATTTTGTGCAGTGAAAACCCACAGTTATATTTAATTTGGAATTTCATACAACTTGTATAAATTCTAATAAAAAAAAAAACTATTCACTAGATATATTTAACGCCTTTTAAGTTCACTTTCAAACGTTTTGTACATTTAAAAATTATCGTATTTAAAAGAAAAATATTTTAAACAAATACACAGAACTTTAACAATATATTTTTTTAATAAAATTGATTGCAAAATAAAATATCAAAATTCGTATCAAAATTACCGCCTTATATTTGACAGATGTCAAATGGAAATTTTAAAAAGAAAAGGCAAAAGTCTATTTGACATTCTGCCAGTTTTTTTTTTAAATTGAGATTATAAAAATACAAAATTATCACTTGCAAAGTTTTATTTAATTCTACTTGTGACCTTATAAATAATTTTTGTATGAAGAAAACAAAAAAAATTAAAGATTTTTATTTTTTAATTGCAAATTAGTTACCTCACCAATTAACTGGCAATAATGTTAACTGTGTGAATAAATTTTTCTTTGTATACGATGTGTGTACAAGTTTTTTTATACGCATAGAAGCATAGATATAACCTTAGTATAGACAGCTTTTAAGAAAAGATAAGTAAAAAAAAACAAAAATCATAGATTATTTATAAATAAATCGACTTAAGTAGGCAACGGGTACAGCATTTCAGTTAAGTTAATAATAATGCTTAGTCTTTGCGGCTGTGGGATTTTTTATTATTTCGCCGGCGATTACAAAACTAAATACAATCGAACTTGAATAAGCAAGAGTCTAAGGAACCTTAATATCTTTCTCGCTTGTAGAGGTTCTCCGAGTTTCTCGCTCACAGAGGTTTCTCGCTAATTCAGGTTCAACTATATTTATATTATTTATATGTAAGATATGATGAACCCGACATGCATTTCAATATTAAGTCAAAATAGTATTTTTTATGGTCCAAATAAAGTTTTTTTTAAATTCTTTTTTCACATATATTTGGACAAAATACAATAATAAAGTCTAAAATCCCAAGAGAGCTTAATTACGGTAGAAGTTTAATAAATACATTATATGCTGATAAAAATTCCTGGACCACGAACATCATTTTGTATATATTTACAAATGGTATATCATTTATACTAAATGTATACAAAATATAACATACAATAAATTAAAAATAAATATTCAATAAAGCGTAATAATAAATAAAAAAAAACTTGAGAGGTGTGTTGGGACACCCGGATGGAACGAAGTTCCTTTCAATTAATTAGTGAAGGAACCAATGTTTATTCTATGAATAAAAAACTTAAGTCTTCACAAGAAGTACATTTTATTTCTATGAGTTTTCGTTATATATTGTCACGTGGTTGCCATGGTGAAGTAGCGCTCATTCGTCGTTAACATACTTACTATAGCAAAAAGTGTCGTGACAACTTTTCCTAAGAATTTTTTCCGTCTAGCCCCCTTTCACAACGCGCGATAAGGAACTTCGTTCCAATAGTTTTTTTTTTTTTGTATATTTTATGGTTATTATTTCATTTATAAGGTTTATTATTAATTTTGCTGTTGATAGCAAAATATTTTACGTTATTTTGAATCATACAATTTTTAACTCTAACTTTTCAGGATTATAATCAGGAAGTTAAAATGTGAAACTGCTTTTTTTAACTGAAAAAATTAACCTAATTAATCCAGTTTGGTTTTTATTTAAACTTAAGCTTGCCTTAATCATTCGCCGGCGAAATTTATAGTAACTTTTGTTTATTTAAATTTATGTTCTGTAAAAATATTTGCAACGGCTTAATTAAATGGCGAGATACGTTAAATGAAAACTTTTACGAACGTGAAAATTGACAGAGCGCACATTCGTACGAGCGCTTTTTAAACGCAACGTTAAAACTCTGCGTTTGCGCTTTAAAATCATTCTTGTTCCGTTCGAATAGCGCTCAAAATTGGAATACTGCGCGTTAAAAAGTGCGTTTTAAATCGCTGCCTTATAATATAGATGGAAATTAATTCATATTATTCGCACTTTTTTTTAAGTTGCGATAAAAAAATTGTAAATTCACGATTAATAATTAAAAAAAAACTTACTAATAATTGGTAATAACTGTTATCAAAGTTTACATTTTGTAGTAAGTGAGAGTCCAGAGAACCGCGATATTTTTCTCGCTTATAGAAGATTCTCTCTAACCCGAGTTTCTCTCTTAAAGAGATTTCTCTCTAACCCGAATTTTTCGCTTAAAGAGATTTCTCTCTAACCCAAAATTCTCGCTTAAAGAGATTTCTCTCTAACCCGAATTTCTCGCTTAAAGAGATTTCTATCTAACCCGAATTTCTCTCTTAAAGAGATTTCTCTCTAACCCGAGTTTCTCGCTTATGGAGATAGTCCGTCGGTATCGGACAATGACTCTCGCTCGCAAAGGTTTCTCGCCAATCGAAGTTCGAGTGTATTTATCTTTGTTGGCCGTTGCAAATAATATTTTATAAAAAAAAGTTTTTTGAACTGTCTCGTTTGGAAAACAACCGTTTATTATTGTAATATATTATTACTTTATAAGTTCATTTTTTACTTGTAACAAGCCAGTTAAGTATAGTGGTTAAAATAGTATAACATAGTTGTTATAAGTCTTAATAAAAAAAACTTTACAAAAAGAAGATATTGTTTAATTTATCTCTTGCGATAATTTAAAAAAGAGCGTCGATGGCTCAGGGGTTAAGCACTTGATTTGCGATCTGCACGTCCTGGGTTCGAATCCCACCATGTATTAGTGTTTTTCGATTTACATATCGAGGGGTGAAAGGCTATTTGTTTTAAGCGACATTTTTTGCGATATTGACTTATATATATATATATATTATATATTCAGAATCAGAAAAATTCCCTGATTCCGAATATATATATAAGTCAATATCGCAAAAAATGTCGCTTAAAACAAATAGCCTTTCACCCCTCGATATGTACATAAATCCGATGTTCTTAAGATGAAGGAAAACATCGTGATGTAAATATCTGAGAAGAAATTCAATGATATGTGTGAAGTCAACTCGCACTTGACTGTGGTTGACTATGACATAGTCATCTCTAACTTAGTGTAGACTCTGAGACTCATTGGGGACGTATAGTGAGCTGATGATAACTTAAAAGGGATATTTTAGTAAATCACACTTCATCAAAATCCAACAATGTAACCTTGTAACGACGTACATTATTTTTTTGAAGTTAAATATTTTCAAATTTCGTTTACATACCCATTGTAAAGATGTCAATTGAACGTAGTTACAATGTTTTGTCTTTAAACTTTTTTTTTTAAGCACTAAGGATGTTACAAAAAAACTAACAACAATCGTGTTATGAAATAACTGAATTCGATGTAAATAAGTCTGAGGTGGATATTGATTCATTCATTTTATTCGATATTTTTAAGCATTATGAAACTAAAACTGATATGTCAAATGTGAACTATTAAAGTGGCCTTGCTGTAGTCTGTACGGAAAGATAATAGGTGTGACGAAAAACGGAACTAACATTAAGATAGTAATCCAATTCAGCCATCTGTAAAACGTCAAAGTTTTATATTGATACGGATTTGTTTGTTGTGATTTCTTGCGGTTTTTTGTATTTAATAATGTCTAAAAGGGGTAAAATCTTACACAGATCAACAACAAAGCATTACTGCATCCTCAAATATAAATCCTATTCACTTTCTGCACAGACTATATACCATGATTTCCACTATTACTAGTCCAGTCGCGGAGCACGAAGAATTTCGTACAATGACCTCTTTACCTACTGACAGTAGTCACAAACATTTTTGTATTTAGTGCGGTTTACATGAATTATTTGAAGGAGAAAGAAAATTTACCAACTTATGAAATATAGTTATTATTATTATATAAATCATTTATTTAGATTTTATATTACAAGTAATAAAAATCTTAACAAGAAAAAAATCTTATTAATCTTAATTCGGCATAAAAAAATAAAAAATCAGAATCCGATTCCTCTGTATCGGAGTAACTGCTTTCCGAAGACGTCTCGCCTGTCACATTTATTACAAAAGAACAAACCTTATAGTCTCCAGTAAAAGGTTTACAATCCCTGAGGACGGCGGCCATTGTATCTGTGCGAGCGAGACTCATTGTATTTACGCGGGAGTGACAGAGACAGGTAATGACAGTTCAATGTACGAAATTTTTCGTGCTCCGCGACTGGACTATAGTTCTTGTCTATATCTGCGGGTGGACAAGGAGTTGACGAATGCGCTTTACTTTTAATAAATGTGGGTAAAGTAATTTTTAATAACTAGCAATCGTCGTTGATTCCGTCCGCGCTGAATTAAAAAAAAAACTTAATTAGTAGCCTATGTGTTCTTCCAGAATGTTCTATATTCAAGCCAAATTTCATCAACATCAAGAAGTTGAGTCGTTCTGTAGATACGTTCAAACAAACATCCATCCATCCAAACATTCGCATAGTAAGAAGAGAAATAACAATAATAAACAACTAAACATATAAAATGTACACAAGTTGTTTTTCTTTATTTTTTTAAGCATCGACTAAGTTATTTTAGATGTAATTTTCAATACATTTTTTATTTATGAATGAAGTATTTAAAATGAGAAAAAGGTTATGATTCCGGCCAGGATCGAACTGGCGGCCTTCTGCGTGTAAAGCAGATGTGATAACCACTACACCACGGAACCCCGTGACATATGATGCGAAATTTTGCATTTTGATTAGCGGTAAAACTTTGAAAATATGGATTTATATATATTAATTGTCATCCGCAACTCTCTCCGCGTGGAATAAAAAACTTAATAAGTAGTCTATGTGTTCTTCCAGACTATGTTCTACATCTGTGACAAATTTCATCAAGATCCATCCATCCATCTAAACAGTCGCATTTATAATATTAGTAGGTTTAATTACAAAACTAGAAGTTTTGTAAACTAGAAGTTTGATGCCAAAGTACCAGGCTTACTTACTGCCTTAATCAAAATCTCATAGGGCACTGTTCTCATACTTAACATGTTTGTCCACCAACACCGTCACCGTTACACCAACGAGAACGAGATGATGACGCCGAAGTGGCCACAATACATTTACCAAAGCGACTTATCAACCGCACATCCGTCACCCGAACGCAGTCATCCCAGCAACGAGATGGCCCTATGTGCCGACAATACCAAACACGTTTGTATCTGTCCACCTTGCCGGCGACGTGACGTCGTAAACGTACGTAGTACGTAGCGAAAACATTCCACCGAGATCGTTGCTGTAGACCAGTGTTTCCCAAAGTGGGCGATAAGAGGCCCAAAAAATGGGGGGCATTGAAATTAATTACAGTAATGAAATTGTGATTTTTAAGTTTTAGGGCTGAATAAAAATTAGAGGCGCTCTGAAATATAATTGATTTTCAAAGGGGGCGGTGAAAGAAATAAGTTTGACAATCACTGCTGTAGACAACTGACCACCGTCACGTTATTTCGATCTCGGACAGAAATAAGCTTGTGACTAGCGTTGCCAGGCGTGTGGATAAAGCCGGATAGGTAGGCTTTTTGATTGCGTGTCCGGCAAAAATAAACGGTTTTCTGGCTTTTGTTAGGCTTTTTACATTTCCCAAACGAGAGTGTACCTATTAATACTGAGACAAAATCCTAAATAATATAGGGTGTCCGACCTTTCTACCCAAATGTCCGGCCAAAATGGCTGGTCTGTCCGGTTAGTAGGTTTGGTGACCTGGTAACCCTACTTGTGACGATGCCGGTGTTGGTGGACAAAAGCGCTTTTAGTAAAAGTGCGGCTTTTACTACTAGAGTATTACCACATTAGCGGTTGCCCGCGAAAGCCTCAGCGTCGAATAAAAAAAACAAATTAGCCTATTTTACTTCCGCACACATCAGCTAATTTACAGAAGTCCAGTCAAAATAAATCCAACCATATCAAAGATTACCTGTAACATATGCGAACTTACGGACAGACACACATACAAAATTTTCAACATGTTGATTTTTCGTTACAAGTTTATAATTTGATGCTGACACCAACAGAATAACACTAGTTACTTTATGGTACTTTATATTTAAAACTAGCTGTCGATCGCGACTCCTTCCGTGCGTAATAAAAAAAACTTGATAGCCTATCTGTTTTTCCAGACTATGTTCTACATGTGTCAAATTATAGTGAGATTAGTTGAGCTGTTCCATCTAAACTTTCACATCTATCTATATATATAAAAGAAAGTCGTGTTAGTTACACTATATTTATAACTCAAGATAGGTCGAACTGATTTAGCTGAAAATTGAGCTTAGAACTAGGCGCGGACGAAGTCGCGGGTAAAAGCTAGTTTATAATATTAGTAAGAAGTAAGATACAGTAATTTTAAAACACTAGATTGCAAAAAATGACAAAAGATGAAAAAGATATGATTCCGGCCAGGATCGAACTGGCGGCCTTCTGCGTGTAAAGCAGATGTGATAACCACTACACCACGGAACCCCGTGACATGTGATGCGAAATTATTATTTAATTAACAAGTTTAATTTAATAATTTAATTAAATAATTTAAAAGACTTTCAAATACATTTTAACTTAAACATACGTCAACCATTTTATACTGTGACTAGATTTTTGACAAATCATAGTTATTGTAACATTATTATACGTGGACTTGAGAAATGAGATCTTTACAAATAAATAATGAAGTACTTATACAGAAAGTATTGTTGTAATATATATTTATGGTGAAACATATAACCACGTTGACGTCATATATAAATCAGAGGCGGTTAAAGTGTTAAAACACGTGTTTAATTAAACAATGTCTAACATTGTTTTATTAGAGTAAACAGGTGCAGTTTTACAATTTTCATTGAGCCTTTTTTATAAAATAGCGCCACCTAGCGATAATAAACAATAACAAACAATATGTTGAATCTATCAGCGCCATCTATTATTGATGGCGCTATTATTGATGGTCTATTTCTACATTTTAACCAATCCACTAATGTGAAAATTGTTTCAAAAGATTCCGTTATGATTGATTTGTTAATTTTGTTTATTATATTTTAATGAATTAAATCAAACATAACGAGTTTTTCTTTGTTAGTTCATACTGTTTTTATAATGTTACAAGCTGTCGCCCGCGACTCCGTCCGCGCGCAGTTAAAAAAAAATGAAAAATAGATGTTGGCCGATTCTCAGACCTACTGAATATGCTCACAAAATTTCATGAGAATCGGTCAAGCCGTTTCGGAGGAGTACGGGAACGAAAACTGTGACACGAGAATTTTATATATTAGATAAACATTGGTTCCTTCACCAATTAATAGAAAGGAACTTCGTTCCATCCGGGTGTCCCAACACACCTCTCAAGTTTTTTTTTTTAATAACTTATATACTCTTTCTAAAATGTTGTGAGACATTCGCCAACGTCCATACCACGTTGAATACACCGGTTCTCGTCCGATCACCGAAGTTAAGCAACGTCGGGCGCGGTCAGTACTTGGATGGGTGACCGCCTGGGAACACCGCGTGATGTTGGCTTTTTTGTTACTTTTTCTTTTCATTCAACAAAAGTAATTTATTTTTTTAAGAATCATGTATTTTGAGTATTATTGGAAAGTATATTAAAAAAAAAAATGAGTACTAGATTTTTTTAAAGAAATACTAACCGCCTTATTACAAAAAATCTCAACAACTCTGGTTTAAACCCGAACTACGTAGTCTAGCTTAATCTCTAAAACCATGGTCTAAATGAATCCGTATTACAAAACGTAGACCAAACCAGAACTTCATAAACTAAGAATTTGAACCACGGTCAATCGATTATGACAGATAATCATTCGCTCACTAAATGTCATTCGATAATAAACGTTCCGTTTCTGCGAAAGTTGTAACATCTGGCTATCTTTTATCGGGTATGTATATAAAATGGAATAGAATAAAGCACGTCAAACGGAATTCTTTTGAAAGTGCTCGCCCCGCGCGTACTTGTTTTTACGTGTGTAATTGTAAATAAACTAATTGAAAATGGATCAACGATATGCAAAATGATCTGCAAATTGGACTTCTGAGAAGAAAGTAAATAATTAATTACCTACTACTTAATTTACTACTACGTTTAAAAACTTTCTTTGATCCGGAAGAATTATTTTATTTTGTAATATTTTAGGAAATATTGCGTCAATTAGTCGCACAATCGTGCGTTACTTTTTCCATCCACTATTTTTTCCGCAAAACGTTTGGTAAATCGGTAATTTTGTCTTAAATCTTTATTCGACAATTCGACAAAAGGATCCAAACGAACTCGACGTTTATTAGGTTGACGTGACATTTCTAATATCTCCATTGTTTCAATATCTTCAATGTCTTCCATGTCCATTAAATTAACCAAATCAGATTTTTAACAAAAACCCGATAAGGCACAAAACTCGTAACTCGACACTTCTGACATAAGTCTAAATCTGTGGTCTAAATAGTTAAACCTGGGAACGCAATGGTTTAAAGTTGTTACCATAGATAGTCCAGGTTTAACGTTAAACTACGTTTTGTAATATGAATTTTAAATAAACCACTTCGAATGTAGGTTTAAACCAGGTTTTATAGTTAGACCACGTTTTGTAATAAGGCGGTAAGTGTTTCAGTCTAACAAAGTACCTTAAAACATATTCAGTTCTCTGTCCTGATATTGCAAGAAATTACTTTACGTTATTTTTTAAATAATAAAAATATTTAATTGACAATAAGTTTTTTAACAGTTATTCTATTATAAAAGTCGAATTCAATAGAAATGTGAAATTATGTCGGAGCGTTGATGGCTCAGGAGTTAAGGACTAAACTTGCAATCAGCAGGTCCTGGGCTCGAATCCAGCCATGTACCAATGTGTTTTTAGATTTACATTCGTACATTTATCCAACGTTCGTGATGGAATCGTGATGCTGCACATATCTAAGAAGAAATTCAATTATATGTGTGAAATCAACCTGCACTTGACTGTGGTTAACTATGACCTAGTTACCCCTAACTTGGTACTCGTAGGTTCCGAGCCCCACAGTGGAGACGTATAGTGAGCTGATGACGTGAAATTATATAACAAACAAATCTAACCAATTTTACCTTTATAAGGTTGAAAAAACAGACTATATGGAATGTTATAGGTTACAATTGTTTCTACGCTAACAAAGTCGCGTACAACCACTAGTATTGTAATAAAAAAGCATGATTAATATTTGAGTATGTAACTTTATCAAATGTTATCTAAATTTTTAGTATTAGATAGAACACCTGCGTTGTGAACGTGGAAACGATATGGATTATAGAGTTATGAATGTACAGAACGGACAGTGAAACTCGACATAAAATTGTATTCGTAAACTAAAATTTTACATATCTTACTAATATTATGAATGCGAATGTTTAGATGTATGTTTATTTGAAGGTATCTCGGCTCAACAGATCTTGATGAAATTTGGCACCGATGTAGAACATAGTCTGGAAGAACACAGGCTACGTACGTTTTTTTAATTCCGCGCTGAAGAGTGGCGGGCGACAGATAGTAAGTCAATAAGATGAAGTGAAATATGTGTAAGAAGTAAATTCAGATATTTACAGTCTAATGAATGTCTATGCATAAGCTTTATTTAAGTCCTCTTTCCCTTTCCACCCTTTTCTTATAAGGAAATGATGGGAAGGGGAATAGAAGTTTATTTTATGGAACACTAATCCGTCAACACACCGAGTTTAGTTCTCCAGGTTTATCTATCTTTCATTATTTCAGTTCTTACTTTCTTGACATTAACACATAACAATTCGATTTATTTGACAGCTGTGGTTACAATTCGAATCAAAGAATGTAAAGTTTTCTATAATCTATATATATAAAAGAAAGTCGTGTTAGTTACACTATTTATAATTCAAGAACGGCTGAATTGATTTGACTGAAAATTGATGGGGAGGTAGCTTAGAACCAGGAAACGGACATAGTATAATTTTTACCCCGTTTTCTATTTTTTATTCCGCGCGGACGGAGTCGCGGGTAAAAGCTAGTTTTTAATAATTCAACTGCCGCCTCTATTCATTTTAATATCTGTAATACATAAATATCGATTTGTTTAATCTGGAATGATAATTACGCTGTCTGTGAATTATTATGTGCTGTTACTTGCACGCGCATTTATATTAGAAATGGTTATTTGAAAGCTCTTAATATATTTTTAAACATTACAATAAATTAATTAGATTAAAAAAAGAAATGGAGTCTTGGATTATTTTATCAGTCATCGGTGAGTCATAATTTAATTGGATTTTTTTTATTTTAAACTTAAAGCTAAACTTTCATCATCAGCTGAATGGCTCGGAATCTACCCTAAGTTAAGAATGACTCGGCCATAGTTACAGCCAAGCGCTGGTTAGAACCAAGACTTACAGAACAAGTGCTTAACCCCTGAGCTATCAACGCTCTGCTGACCATTGACATTAGCAATTGCAGATGCGTTGCCAATCTTGAATCTCAATTCCCCTTCGTATGCGTTGTCTCCTCCGTCAAATGCACTTCCTTTGAAGGGATAGAGGACTTTGAACCTCCAGATGAAACGCGGAATTACTTCCACTTCACGTCTTTTCATCGTGGTTTACACCGGTCGAGCCCATTAGTGCAACAGATGCCGTTGCTGGTGTCTACCAATGTTAATTTTTTATCTTACCTTTGCAGGGTTGCTTCTCCAGTCTAATGTATCAGCTATTTGGTTGTGCAATGAAGATTCAGAATGTGCTAGTCTCGCTGGCAGCGTCTGTAAGGAAGGATCCTGCTTGTGCCCTGAAGGACAACAGTCCGTGCTCGGTGGTACAGTCTGTGCTGATTGTAAGTATTTTCATTTTTAAAAGAAAAAAAAGAAGTCTTTGAAAAGTGTAAAAAAAGTTAATAGTAGTCCTAGAGTAGTCATTACCAAAGTGATGTAGGTGGAACTCAGAGTAAAAAAATTTTAAGAAAAAAAAGAAAAACTTCTTCAAAAAAATAAATAAAAAAAAACACTAAAAAGTAATATAATAATGCGATGGATACCCTCGAATGTGTATTATGTACAATTATTGTTATTTCGGACTCGGACGAAGTAATTTCACTTTTTTGTTATTCAACAGTGGCGCCATATTACTTCTCTTCTTGCGTAGAGGATCATCAATGTTTCAGATTATTTAATAATTACGAATGTAGACGCAATGAAAACTCAACAGGTAATAAAATTATTATTAATATAATTACCCTATAGTTATATGTTTAATTTTAAAAAGACAGACACTCTAACAGTAAACGCCAGCAACGGTGAAATACTACGACCGCACAGAAGACAGGCGTCAAGTGAAAGCAATTTCATGTACTCTCATGAGTGCGTGCCGGAAGCCTAAATTTAGTTTTCTTTCCCTTCCTGTCATTTTGTTATTTGTGGTTTTGATAAAGGACGTTTAGGAAAATATTGAATATTCTCCCTTCTCTTTCTGTACGTTCCCTTCTTTGTTGAATAAAGGTAGGCAACATATCTGCAATTGCGAATGTCTATGCGCCGCGGGAGCTTTGCCTTTTGCCACCTTAAATAAAAAAAAAACTTGAGAGGTGTCAAGGGAAACCCGGATGGAACGAAGTTCCTTTCAATTAATTAGTGAAGGAACCAATGTTTATTCTATGAATAAAAAACTTAAGTCTTCACAAGAAGTACATTTTATTTCTATGAATTTTCGTTATATATTGTCACGTCGTTGCCATGGTAATATAGCAAAAAGTGTCGTGACAACTTTTCGTAAGATTTTTTTCCATCTAGCCCCCTTTCACAACGCGCGATAAGGAACTTCGTTCCAAAAATACCACATAAAAGCCTTAATTATATATAACCTTCTTCATTAAACTTTCAATATCTTTTTAAATATTAACCGTCGGTTTCTGAGACCAAAATCTCTGTACACAATATATCGTCATCCCTGTCATTATCTTTGACAAAACCCGTTAAGCAAGTCAATGTTAATTTGTTTTTTCTATTTTCAGAAGGTGTATGTGACTGCAGAGAAGGTCACCACTATCTATACGGTAGATGTTGGAAGACGTCCGACTTCGGAGAGACTTGTTCAAGGAATGAAGAGTGCTTGGGAGTCATTAGGAATCCGTTCAGCATGATTTGTGATACAACATGTGTCTGTGCTGACGGTTATTACTTGAGACAGAGAGGTGAATGTAGGAAACGAGGTCTTGGTAAGTTATTTCGTCTTTATTAAATACTAGCGGTCTTAAAAAGTTGTAGTAAAAATAGCCTAAAACATGCCCTCATGCATCAGCTACCTTCTCGTAAAAGTCCCGTCAAAATCGGTCCAGCCGTTCCGGAGATTATTCGAAACAAACATGAACTTGCGGATGGACAGAAAAGCAAAAATATTGAAAATTCTATTTTCAAATCAGGATGACGAAATAATATTTTATGAAAGCATAAACTAGCTGTCAAGTACACGTGATTTGAACCTGTTGAATTAAAAAAAACTGAGTTAGTCTATGGGCTATAATATTAGAGTGTAATCTGTTTCTGGTTCAAATTTCATCCAGATCCGATCAGCTTTAGAGTTACATAGTTACAATTTATACGTTCCAACTTACACCATTATAATAATAATTATGTAGCGTTCAATTTTGTTTCCACACGGCGGAGATAGATGGCGCTAATCAGATAATAAAACACGTCAATAATAGTCACGTAAATCGCGTAGCGTATTAAAATAGCTTGTTCATTTCTTACAGCTGTTGGAGATGGTTGTGTTGTAAATGAAGATTGTCAATTTCCTGACGGAGCTTGTGACGTGACGTCTTTTACATGTTACAATCTTAATGGTAAGATTGACAAATGGTCATTTAATTATTTTTATTTAAAAAAACAAACAGAAATAAACGTAAAGCATATATTTATAACTAGCTTTTACCCGCGACTCCGTCCGCGCGGAATAAGAAAAATGCACACAAGATAAATAAGTTCCCATGTATGTCTTCTAGTTCTAAGCTACCTCCCCATCAATTTTCAGCTAAATCAGTTCGACCGATCTTGAGTTATAAATAGTGTAACTAACACGACTTTCTTTTATATATATAGATAGCTTTTACCCGCGACTCCGTCCGCGCGGAATAAAAAAAAATAGAAAACGGGGTAAAAATTATCCTATGTCCTTTTCCTGGTTCTAAGCTACCTGCCCACCAATTTTCAGTCAAATCGATTCAGCCGTTCTTGAGTTATAAATAGTGTAACTAACACGACTTTCTTTTATATATATAGATAAGATTACTTGCAATACAAAGTTAATGTTAACTACAGTCGAACCAGGATAAGCGAGAGAAATATCGCGATCCTTTGAACTCTCGGTTCAGGTTCGACGATGCTATTAATTACTAAATAAAATATCTGTTCTATTGTAATCTGTAACCTGTAGTATGATCTATTATCAATTCTGAATTATGGATACGTATTAAAAATAATAATGTACTTTGATGATAGTCAAGTGAAGCGTCGGTGGCTCAAAGGTTAAGCACTTGACTTGCAATCTACAGGTCCTGGGTTTAAATCCCGCCATGAACCAATGTGTTTTTCGATTTACATATGTACATTTATCCTGTGATACATCCTGTATATATCTGAGAAGAACTTCAATGATATGTGTGAAGTCATGCCCTCACTGGGCTATGGTTGGCTATGGGCTAGTCACCCCTAACTTAGGATAGGATTCGAGCCCAGTGGGGACGTATAGTGAGCTGATGATAAGTAAAGTAAAAATAATTTTTAAATATATTTTTAGTTATTTGATCCAACAGTATTTTTTAAAGAACTAACAACAAAATAACGAACTTAACTATTAATAATTTTCACAAAAATACAAATTGAAACTAACAAAAATGTCGGACGTTCCTCAATGAATGCAAAGAGACTGAGCTCGAGCATCCGCGATTGTTTCGTCGAAGCTTATAAACTACCCCCAACAGTCCTATCATCCTATTATACTTGTTACAGGTGTAAAAAACACTAATACAGAAGCTCTAGTATTAAAATTAGAAAGTGACAGTTCTAACAATACGACTGACGTACCAGAAGAAGATGGCGGATTAGTCACATGTGACGCTGACAACAGATGTCCCCAACCATATGAGTGTTCGCCATTCGGAGTGTGTATCTGCCCTTTGGGTTATTATATCGAAGGAAATTCAACTTGTTTAGCTGGTAAGATATGTCAACTAATGATAATCATCTCACGGTTCACACTTGTGAAACGGATCAGTGAACAGACTTGCAGCTTAATTCAATTTGTACCTGTATAGTTGCTTGCGTTTTGAGCTGCAAGTCACCAGGCAGCTCACGTCTAGTCGGATCACATTCAGTATATCGCAATGAGCTGTGAATTGCAAATTTAGTTGTAGAGCCACAACTCAACTGTTCAAGTCAGTTCCTGCACGCACGTCTAGCCGTGACAGTTATATTTATAATGTTGTCACTACATTTTAAAATAAAATAACATGGGTGGCAATAACTTTTGAATTTAATAATTTTTTTTTTGATTTTGTGGATTTTTTTAAAGAATTTTAAACACATTTTTAATGTGACTGACTTGGAAGAATTTAAAAAAACTTTAGTCTCGTTCCATATTTCTGTTTAACCCTATATTATTTACAGTTTAATGTTTTGTTTATATAGAGCTAGCTTCACCATCTACTGAAGAGCAATGTGCGGGTCTGCTTGCGGTGGTTGTGGACGGTGTATGTACATGCCCACCCAATTTCTTCTTTGATAGGAACATGAGAGATTGTATTAGAGGTAAGTGTAAATAAGTCTTTATATCAAACTAGCTTTTACCCGCGACTCCATCCGCGCGGAATAAAAAATAGAAAACAGGGTTAAAATTATCCTATGTCCGTTTCCTGGTTCTAAGCTACCTGCCCACCAATTTTCAGTCAAATCGATTCAGCCGTTCTTGAGTTATAAATAGTGTAACTAACACGACTCTCTTTTATATATATAGATATGTTAAGATTGTATTTGGTCAAATAAAAAATATACTATTAAAAAAATTAAGTGTCTATATGTACTATTGGAAAAAAATCAAGTTTCGTGTACCCAACCAATTTTTTAAATGTTTGTCTCTCTGTTCGCAAGCCGTCGTTTGTTCCGGGTAATCTCTTCAACGGCTGGACCGATTTTGACGGGACTTTAACTGGAAAATAGCTAATTTATAAGACCGTATTTTAGGCTATTCATTCAGTTCTGATGAAGTCGCATGCGACCACTATTGTATAAATTCAACCTTTGTATCGGCTTGCTGGTTGCGAAAGTTTTCTGGATGCAACATAAAGCTTACTTCAATGGAGTGTTATCTCTTTCCAGTAACGCGTCGTTTCAACGAGTCCTGTGTGACGGATGATAATTGTCATACATTCGGTGCGGCGTCCCGCTGTGGACCACCGCAAGAACCTTGGGGACTTCGGACATGTGAATGTATCGCGGAATATGCAGTTTGGGACGCAAGGAGGGAAATGTGCAGACTGTTTGCTGGTAAGTATTGTCCACTTACTATCTTTAGGTAACAAACCTACCTTCAACAGTTACGTCTATTAATTAATTAAGAAACGGCTTAACTCACGTTTTGATCGTCCGGTGGCGTCACCGACTAGTTCTTCAGACTTCAGGGCGAGTGTAGATGGACCCCCGATGGGTCCGAAACTAGTCGGTGCCGCGACCGGACGATCAAAACGTGAGTTAAGCCGTTTCTTAATTAATTAATTATGATGTTTCACGAAAGTTTAAACAGTTACGTATATTAACTAACGACGACCATAACTGTTATTCTTCCATCTCTCTCTATCCTCAGGTATTGGAGAAACGTGTGAAGTGGACAGCGATTGTCTAGCTGGCGAGTTGGAGATCCAGTGTGTACAGAATGAACTTGGCCAGGGATACTGCACGTGTCCTGATGGATTACAAGAAGTGGATGGTCTTTGTCTTACTACAGGATTGGGTAAAAAATTGTGTCATTCGGACTAAGGTTGAATTCTGTGTCAGCGCCATCTAGTGATTTTCCACTGTCAAGTTTAGAAAACTTTAGTGTTAGCGCCATCTATTGATAGCCATAGTAATCTTCATAAATGGCACAATTTTATCATTAAAAATATGTGCGCGAATACAAATTAAATAACAGACTTTTCCACATCAAGTACTTTTAAAATAAAATTCAGAAAGTAAGCTAAAACATTTGAATTCGATTTTAGACTCTATTATTTTAGAATTAAGCTTCAAAATCCCATAAACTTGACACTCAACTGATGTATTCTATTAAATTCCAGAGCTAGGAGATTCCTGTCAAGTAACAGCTGAGTGCACAGGCGCAGAGCACGCGGTCTGCGAGGCAGGTCGCTGTGTATGCGGGAATGGTTATCAACAAGATGGGAACTTATGTGCTCCTGGTAAGTTTAACAGAAATAAATATCAGTAATATAGTTTAACTATAACTAAATGCCACTTAGAATCGTGTAACGGTTAGTTAAGCAGTCCTTAGTAACTAACTCACGTGAAAGGAAATCTAGTTAAGTAATTGCTACGCGATTTTAGTATGATAGTTAGGCCCTTTCTACACAGGGTCACGTTAATCTTGAAACCAGACTATTATAGTTGCTAAGCAACCTGTCTGTCAAGGTCTTCGTGAGAACAGTCGCTGCAATTTTCAAGATGGCGGAGCAGATCTATACTATCATGTCGCCTATACGGACAAGACACGTGTTAACAATTTAACGTTGTGTATGTCGTGCGCAATGCAATACTCGCAACGCTAGCTTTTAGTTTCGAAGATTTACGTAATTGGAACGAAGTTCCTTATCGCGCGTTGTGAAAGGGGGCTAGACGGAAAAAATTCTTAGGAAAAGTTGTCACGACACTTTTTGCTATAGTAAGTATGTTAACGACGAATGAGCGCTACTTCACCATGGCAACGACGTGACAATATATAACGAAAATTCATAGAAATAATATGTACTTCTTGTGAAGACTTAAGTTTTTTATTCATAGAATAAACATTGGTTCCTTCACTAATTAATCGAAAGGAACTTCGTTCCATCCGGGTGTCCCAACACACCTCTCAAGTTTTTTTCTATACGAAGGGTCTCATTGTTCTATTTTGTTTTCTAGTGATTGGTGGTACATGTTTCTTGGATACTGACTGTGTGATCCCTGACACAATATGTCAGAGTAACAACGGTAGTCAGACATGTCAGTGCCGCGATAGATTCGTGGAGTACGATGACCAATGCTGGCCAGGTATGATATTTTATTTGTTGAATTACGAGCAATGCATATCGTTTATAATGCTGTTGAGTTTGATAGGAGATTTTATGTATGTATGATTCAATTGTAACCTTCTGTAGTTCTATTTTTTTACAAGCATATTCTAAAATCACAAAGAGTAATATGTAAAGATTTATTTAGTGTAATTTTTTTTTTAATTTTGTTCAAAATGTAACCAATAGATGGCGCTGTTTTCTATTAATTTCAATGTTAGTATTTTTTTTATTCAACTATAATTCTTTTTTTCATGTCTGTCCACAGAATCTCTTGGTCACGGCAGTGATTGTAATGTGACTGCTCAATGTACATCAAATTTGGGTGAATTTAGTAAATGTATGGACGGGCAATGTGAATGTTTGAACACATACCATTACAAAGATGGCAGATGTTGGCCTATGACAGGTAATTTTACAGACGTATCATCTTTTTAATTTGCCTATTCAAATTGTTCGAACGAAGTCACAAAATGGCGTCTTATGTTTTGACACAATGTAAAAATGTCGACTATAGGATCGCCTAATGGCTACTATAATTAGTAGCTCACATTTGACACTTCATTAAAATCCAACAACGTAACCTTGTAACGTCAGATAATTTTTACGTTAGAACTGCACAATGGCGGATCTTTTATTCAAATTTTACTAACATATTTATTGTAATAACAAGCTGCTGCTCGAGACTCTGTTCACTCGGAATTAAAAAATCGGTTGAGGCGTTCCGTAAATACCTTCAAACAAACATCCATCCATCTAAACTTTCGTATCTTACTAATATTATAAATGCGAATGTTCAGATGGATGTATGTTTGTTTGAAGATATCTCCAGAACGCTTCAACAGATCTTGATTAAATTTGTCACAGATGTAGAACATAGTCTGGAAGAACACATAGGCTATTAAGTTTTTGGCTATTAATTGTTTTTGTTTTGTACAGAAATTTTGGTCTCAGAAACCGACGGTTAACGTTTAAAAAGATATTGAAAGTTTAATGAAGAAGGTTATATATAATTAAGGCTTTTATGTGGTATTTTTGGAACGAAGTTCCTTATCGCGCGTTGTGAAAGGGGGCTAGACGGAAAAAATTGTTACGAAAAGTTGTCACGACACTTTTTGCTATATCACCATGGCAACGACGTGACAATATATAACAAAAATTCATAGAAATAAAATGTACTTCTTGTGAAGACTTAAGTTTTTTATTCATAGAATAAACATTGGTTCCTTCACTAATTAATCGAAAGGAACTTCGTTCCATCCGGGTGTCCCTTGACACCTCTCAAGTTTTTTTTTTATTCCGTGCGGATGGAGCCGCGGTCGACAGCTAGTTTATAATATTAGTAATATATATTCGAATATCGTTAGGACAAAGTTTCCTCTTCATGTATTAACGTAAACATTTATTTTCCAGGTCTTTTCGAAGCGTGTAGTCGAAGCAGTGAATGTTATTTAGCCAACATAACAAATAGAGTTGTGTGCAGAAATGGACTATGTCAATGTGGCTTCGATTTCCCCTATTCTGAACAACTGAACACGTGTAGTAAGTATTTATGTGCAACTGATTCCTATCAATGAATAGGTTTTTTATATCATAAGGTTATAAACAAGCATACACCCAACTTAATCTTAATATATATAAATCTCGTGTCACAATGTTTGTCCTCCATGGACTCATCTACGAACGTGTCATATAAGCTACATTTTAACAGCATAATTTAACCGATTTTTACCAAATTTTATATGCGTATTCAGTAAGTCTGAAAATCGTACAACATCTATTTTTCTATTAAGTTTTTTTAACTGTGCCCGAACGGAGTCGCGGGCGACAGCTAGTACACTTATATAAGTGAGCACTGCCCATCATCAGCTCACTATACATCGCATTGAGGGTCTCGGAGCCTATCCTAAGTTATGGGTGACGAGACCATATTCAACCACGCTAACCCAGTATGGATTGACTACGACTTTTTCACCGTAACAACGTCGGATGAATGTAGATATGTAAATCGAAAAATACCGCCAAGTATCAATACTTGGCGTTATTTGTACCTAGGCCCTGCAGATTACAAGTCAAGTGCTTAACTCCTGAGCCCCCGACGCTTTGACCACTGAAACACTGCGCTTCAAACACTAACTATAGTTAACGTAGGTAGGAGCCACCGAAATAGGTTTTTTTATCTGTTTTATTTTTTTCAGCCTCTTCGGGGACAAGGATTACAGTCAGCTTCGTAACAATCGCTATTTCCTTAATCTACGCCATTTACAGTTAAAATTAAGAATCTTTGTTAAAAATTATTTATAAAAAAGCAATAAACGTAATAAATTACTTCACTAAATATTTCTTGTTGAAATGTAAATAATAAAGTTTTGTACATAGATAATTGTTAATTTATTTTATTGTTTATTGCTAAAAAAATTGACTTATTACACTTTTTGACATTGACAGGACGGCGTTAGTGGGCTGTCATTAATTTAATTTGACTTATGCTCCGGGACAGATACCTTTGTCTATGCTGTGTTGTTATGTATTTTTTTCTTTTAATTTAATGTTTTATGCCTAAGTAGGTTTTATGTGACATATTTTGTGACAGAATTAATCGTGAAATCCATTGCAGAAAAATTGTTTGTTGTCGATTTATTTTTATAAAGCTTTGGTAGCCAATTGTAATAAATGAAATTTTTATTTCCTTTGTTCTTTTTAACATTTTTAATTACCAAACAACATAACATTATTGTGTTCTGTTGGGGCATTTTGTACATTTGACCTTTGGCATAACACGACATACTTCCTCGCATGAACTTTGAATTAAAAAAACTTGCCATTTACGATTTAATGAATTACAACCTTAAACACTTGGTGTAGAGCTTATATTCCCTTGATTGAATATTTTATTTTAATTATTTGTTACGTCAGTACTTTATTTCAAACAAATTTCAACTTTATGTATAAGGAATAAAGATGACTTTTGATTGATACAGTTGTGTACTTCTAACGTTTTGAAATAATATTGTTTAATATTTTAATTGAAGCAGTATCGATGTAATTTTAAACTGTATTCATTTAGGAATAGAGTTTAATTTCGTTTGGTATGTTTTGTGTTCGATTTTTTTCTTTTTAATCGTTTCTCGTTCCGTGCAAGTCGTGCGTGCCTGCCCTTTGTATGTTAATTTAAATTTGGAATTTTCGGTGTACAATTTCAGTCGTTTCTGGACGAAAATTAAAAAAATAATAATTACAAGTGTTTAAACGACTTTTAATTTAAATTATAATCTGTGTACGATTTTTGTATTGACAAATAGAAATATTTATTTTAATATATTAGGTAATTTTTTGACAAAATCTGAGACATATCTGAGAAACTTAAATATTTCGCAATTAATATAACACTTTAAAAGTCCTTATTTAATTTCAAAAAATTCCAATATACTTACGTGTTCAAAACGGTACAATTTATAAAAAATACCTACTTAATTTAAAATAACAACAAGTAAATTCTTCGTAGATCTTACATAAATTACGATAATGCCTCGCAATTTCACATTGACAGTTGACAGGAGTGATGGGCACCATTTTGTTTATCGAATAAACATGGCATGTAGCTTGTAGGAATTAAAGTCTTCTTCCACTAACACTACTATAGCTAGCTACATGATAATGGGTAAAGCACAACTTTATGCCAAAAACAATTCAAAAGTATTTTCTGGCAAACTCACTATCGATTGAGGCTTCATCTTACTTAAGGCAGTATGGGATTTGTTTATTGAGGCTTACTACTTGAGGTAGTGGGGGACGTGCTGACGGAAGCCTGGTCTTACTTAGGGTACGCTCGAACCCCACACATGTGTGAGCTGAAGACGACTTTTTCACAAATTAATATACAAAATTACATATACATAGCTAGTTGAAAGTATAAAATAGTTTAGGTAATTCCCGCAATTATTATTTGATGGTATTTTTTTCAATTCCGCGCGGACGGAGTCGTGGGCAACAGCTAGATTATAAAACTAGTAACATTCTTTACGTGAAACGTTGTAGTATTGAAGGTCTATTGAATAAAAATCAAGGTATAGCATATCGGGCATTAAATCGACTCACATTAACAGTTTCAACTAGGGCTGTCACTTCTGATTTGAATAAAAAAAAATTGTGTATCTTGTTCCAATACATACCATAACAGAAAAACTATATTACACTCGTTAATTCCAAAATATTTCTGGTAAAAAAAAATCACTCACTTATCTAGTTTACAGTATAATAACTTCACTTTATAATACAATTTATATAAAATAAATGAAAACGTCTAATATCATAATGTCCGCCATCTTTAAAATTTAACATTCCATTGTTTCTATGGTTTGTTATATTATTTTGTGTTTTACGTTTTTTTATTCAAAGTTGACATCCCTAATTACGTACAAACTTAACAGCCTAACACGCATACTGACGGACCAGAATAAATTGAACTGCGAGCCTTAGAAAAATCAATGTGATTTATTCAGAGCTGGGCATTAACTCGTTAATCCGTTAATCGTTAATTAACGAAGTTAACATTTTGCTTAACGGATTAACTTTTAAGTTAACTTCAAAAAGTGTTAACGCTTTTGTTAACTTCCGTTAAAATCAACTTCCGTTAATAAAAGTCCGTTAATCGTTAAATTAGAAACTTTGAGACGTGCTGTCATTTTGTTTAAATTACGTGCCACGCCACGCTCGTAAGTTCAGCTATGTTGGGCGACTGTCTGTAATAAGACAAAACCTTTAATGAATATAAGGTTTTAATAAGCTAAAATTAACAGTTATATCTTTTGGTTACATTACATACATTGACAAAGACACTAACAAAAACTGATTGCAGGATTTTCTTTTGAACCCGCATAGTCTTGCAAAACTGTCATTTATAAAACTGATGGAGCTACCGGTGTCGAGAAGTGCTTCTGCTCTTATTCCTCGAATATAAGCGGGTACAGTAGCTTTACGTAATGAAGAAGGTGATGCTGCAGTGATACAAGCGGAAAGATCTTCAGTCCCTTCTACCATAGAATTTATATGTTTAGAAGAGCTTCTGCAAACAGTGGCAAAGTGCCCCTTCTTGTTGCAGAGCTGACAAGTCTTTTCAAATGCAGGGCAGTTCTTACGAGGATGTATTTGTCCCCCACAAAAGAAACATTTTCGACGTCGAGGATTATTAACAGAAGAGCAGGTCTCGTCGTGCTTAGTTTGTGGTTTTGGACAGACTAATGTTGGTTCTTTTGGGGAAACAACATTTAAAGACAGAGTATTGAAGCTTTGGGAGTTGATCTCTGCAGTTTCTAGAGAGAGTGCTTGGTTGTAAGCTTGATCAAGTGTTAGAGTTAAGTTTTCTAAAAGCCTTTGTCTAATTTTATGCGATGATATGCCGGATATGAAAGCATCACGCACGCTATCGTTTTTGTTTGTTTCTGCATCAACAGTCGCAAAGTCACAATCTTTTGAAAGTAGTTTCAAAGCTTGTAAATATGTATCAATACTTTCTTCTGGTCGTTGTTTCCTTGTTGCTAACATGTGTCTAGCAAAAATCAGATTTTTTGGTTTTACATACAGTTTTTGCAGAATAGTGATCGCTTCTTCGTAGTTCGTAGCTTCGCTTATATATGTATAGATATTTGGTGATATATGATTTACTAAAAGCTGAAACTTTATGCAGTCCCATTTTTCTGGCGGAGGAACCGACTGTGCATCTGTTTCTGGAGCGGTCGGTTTCTGCACGGAAATGAAGCTTTCGAAAGTCTTACGCCAGTGTATCCAAGCTCTCGTACCAGAGCTATCTGACGGGTCGATATCAAACCTTTCAGGGCGAAGATATTTGTCCATGTTGCTTTATTTTAGCTTATTAAATTGAAATAAGACAAAACCTTTAATGAATATAAGGTTTTAATAAGCTAAAATTAACAGTTATATCTTTTGGTTACATTACACTGTCGGCGACTCGAATGGTGAACGAACGAGTTGATAATTGATATAATATGTGAAGTTCGCGTGCTAGTGTGAATCAGAGCGTCCGGGAAAGACGTGACCAACAGGACAAAATCAAAAGAAGGTTCGAAGTAGTATATTTCATTACGAGTATATAAAAGCATGAGTATGTAATAGCCCACATTCCGAACGCTCTTCGTCCCTGCAATACGCCACTTTTTGAGCAACTGTATTAAAACACTTTTTTACTCGTGCTTTTTCTTTAGCTTTTCTAAACTTGTCTTTCCCAACTGTCAAAATAGTGTCTGGTAAAAAGAATAACCAATTTTCATTTCATATCAATAAAAATAATCTACTGAAGACTTGGTTGTTTGGGCATAGTTCCCTTTGCCTACCCAGAATGGGTGAAGAAAACAAAAAAAATCTCTGTTTGTATTCGTTTACGGTTGGCGCCATTTTCCAAACATTTTAGTTAGTTGAGTTTATTGTGTTTTTATTATTCTATTAAATTGCTTCATTTTTTCGCAACTGTATCAAAAATAGTTGTTTAATACACGTGCGAAACTGTCATTACAACTTGTTCCAACTGTCAACCCTCACCTTCGGCTGCGCCTCGGCTTGGGTACATTTGTCGGAACTCTTTGCAATGACAGGCTTTCCGCACTCGTAATGAAATATACTATAATGCATTCATACTTGTCTCTAATACTAATGTGTTATAGAATGTATAGTCAAATTACTATTTTAAACAAATCTCGCCACAATAAGTGTGAAATTAGTATGTATAATTTTGGTATGGTTAACTGTTAACGATTAACTTTAACTTGCGTTAAATTTTCGAGAATTTAACGCTTTAACGATTAACGAAGTTAATTTTTTAATTAACGAATTAACGATTAACGAAGTTAACTTTTCGATTAACTGTGCCCACCTGTGGATTTATTGTTTATAATATTTAGAAATAAAAATCGTCTTTTGTTTATTTTTAAAAAAGTATTTTAGCAGGTTTTTCATTTGTATTTAGCGCCTAAATTAAGTGACAAAAGTTTTTCGTACATGGCCATAAAGATATTGAATTTTTATTTATATACATAAAAGAAAGTCGTGTTAGTTACACTATTTATAAGTCAAGAACGGTCGAACTGATTTAGCTGAAAATTGATGGGGAGGTAGCTTAGAACTAGGAGACGGACATAGGAACTTTTTTATGTTGTGTGCATTTTTTTTATTTCGCGCGGACGGAGTCGCGGGTAAAAGCTAGTATGAGATAAAGCAAGCGACATGTAAGAGTTGTTAATCTTACTACTTACTAATATTATAAATGTGAATGTTTAGATGGATGTTTGTTAGAAGGTATCTCCGAATCTTGATGAAATTCGGCACAGATGTAGAACATGGTCAGGAAGAGCACATAGGCTACTAATATTTATTGTAGTACAGCGCAGAGTAATATTATAAATGCGAATGTTTAGATGGAATGTGCGGATAGATGGATGTTTATTTGAAGGTATCTCCAGAAAGGTTCAACGGATCTTGATGAAATTTGACATAGACGTAAAACAGTCTTGACGAACTACTGATTAAGTATATTTTTTAATTCTGTGTGGACGGAGTCGAAGGTGTCAGCTGAGAATGAAATGTTTTGCCAAAAACATTTTGTAACAAGCGGTCGCCACTTCATCAGCGCAAGATTAAAAAAATAACCTATAATATGCCCGCATTCATCAGCTACCTTCCAGTCAAAGTCCTGACGAAATCGGTCCAGCCGTTCCAAAGATTACCCGAAACAAATTACGGACAGACAGGCAGAAAATTTTTTTTAAATTGGTTTTTCTTTATAGGCAAAGCAAATACATCACGTATTCCAAATATGATTTTTTTTACATTACGTACAGACACTCCAATTACATATATAGTATATACTAACGACTTTTATTCTTTTTTAGATTCTTCATCATGAACCTGCCCTTATCCCTATGGAGGGTAGACACAGTATATACTCCTCCATACATCTCTATCGGCCGTCATATCTGAATTTACTCCCTTCTTACGCATATACTCTTTCACACAATCCATCCATACTTTGGTCTTCCTCTACCTTTATCAATCCACATTCAATCTCGTTACTTTTTTACATACTAACGACATTTAGTGTTAATTTTGTTTTGTCTAAGGTGAAAATATTTCTTATTTATATATATGTGTAATTATATAAACGCAGGTGAAATAACAACTTTCTTTACTGTGGGTCACCATTACTTGCTACGTCAGCGGGGGTTGGTGGTGTTCCCCTAATTTTATATTAATATACAGCATGTTTTTTTATAACAAACCATTTTTTTTAAATATATAATTGACGACAGTTGATTTCTTTAAAACAGTTAAAAAGTAATAACATTAGCTAAAGAAATATCTCAGGATAAATAGGCACTGTAGCTGTCATGTCATGTTGTTTGAGCTTTTACTCTTTACCTTTTTATAGGTGATATTCCGCGCGATCGAAATATCGACGCTGGAAAGCGTAAACGCTGTAACCCCAAAAGTATGAACTTTACAGGAGAGCCAAAAAATGATAACTCGTGAGCTGATACGTCTACAAGCATGCGGTATTTAGCAATGTTGTGTAGTTTGTGCTAACCTATAATAAAATCATTATCGTTTGATAATGATTGAAATTATTAACGTGTGAAAAACATATTCGCGATTTCAAGGGTTACAGCGTTTATGCTTTACAGCGTCGATATGTAATTTCGTTCATTGTATATGCCACAAAATGGATCAAGTTTCTAGTCAGTATTTCCGTTAATGTAGTAGGAACTTTCTAGGGTAGGTTTCAACTTACGCATACCTGTTTGGTAGTTTGAATAGTCTGAGAAACTACTGAACCAATTTGAAAAAAATCTTTCATTGTTTTGAATCTACTATCTGCAGGACATAATGTATATTTATTCTTAGATTTATTTCTTAATTCTGCGCGAACGAAGTCGCCGACAACTGCTAGTTGTAAAATAAAGTAGCACCCTGTATTCGAAGACGTAACCTTGCTTGAAGAAACACCAAGTAACTTAGTCCCGCGGTTAACTTCGCAAGTGTAGCACGCAGCCCAGCTGAACTGTAATTACCCTCACAACTAACCAGTGTTAACTAATAAAAAAAATATTAAACAAAAAAAAAATAAAAAAAATTCATCCAATGCAATAAAACGAAAATATAAAAACCTCCTTAAACGCGACTGATACGCTTTCGCACTAGCTTTGTCTATGGCACTTTTTTATTTAAGGGTCATTTCCAACACGATTTATTTTATTGTTTTAATTATGTTTTTCTACACAAAAAAAACTGAATATAGAAATATATAGTAACGTTTGTAGCGTAAATATTTCTCCGTATTTATTTATCTGTGGTTTGGTTGGTCATTTAAATTTATCAAAACAGGATGTTGGATAATATTTTACGTGTATAAAATTACTATTTTTTTCTCTTACAGTATATTTTGTGATTTAGTTGAATATCTAATTTAGTGTCTGTTAGTTTTATATTAAATTTAACGAATTAAGTACTCAAATAAAAGTATGTATCATAAAGTTATTGCTACATACTGTTTATTCTGAACAGAAAATTAAATTTGATACGTCTTTTACGATCAAAACTTATTTTCAATTGTTAGTTTTTAAGCCTATAATTTCGTATATAATTTTTAATAGAATATAGTACGATTTAAAACTCGTTTATTTGAACGCAGACATAAATATTTTAACTTTTTTTTTAATTTATGTGTACATATAGAAAAAGGAAATTAAAAGGTAAGAAATTTATTGTTAATTTTAAATTGTATTTTTTTTAATATGATATCAGATAGGTACTGGCCGTCAGGATATGTTTGAATTTCTTTCGCGTCTTCTTTTATAAATTATATAAAAAACAAAGAAAAATCTTAACCATCGTACATTATTTCAACATAAATATTAACCTATGTTTTATTCCGGACTATATATATACTACTAGCTTTTACCCGCGACTCCGTCCGCGCGGAATAAAAAATTGAAAACGGGGTAAAAAATTATCCTATGTCCGTTTCCTGGTTCTAAGCTATCTGCCCACCAATTTTTTAGTCAAATCGATTCAGCCGTTCTTGAGTTATAAATAGTGTAACTAACATAACTTTCTTTTATATATATAGATCTGTGTTCCAAATTTCATTTAGATTCGTTGAGCCGTTCTAACAAATATCCATGTAAAATTTCATATTTGCAACATAACACAGTTAAATTAATTGACATATATTGTCATGTCTTTTATTAATATACTGTTCGTAAGAAACGGGATTCTTACGAACAGTATATTAACAGTTCACGGGTTAACTGACTTGTCAACTCGTGAACATGGCGCATGCAACTGTGTCGAAATATCGGGAGCTCAAACAGCCTAATCGTGGTAAGAATACCGTTTCTTACAAACAGTATATTAGTAAAAACCACGAAAGTCTGAAGTTTTATGTCTTTTATTCTTTTTGACAAAACAAAAACCACAAAGCCACAGTACGGTTAATTAACTAGAGTAAAAAACAATTTTAGTAACAAAACGATAACCGAACTTAATATCAGAAGGTATAGATTCATAAAAATATTTATCTCATGACGTTAATAGTGGTAGACGCCAACAACATCTGTTACACGAATTGGTTGGCTCGACCAGTGAAATACCACGACTTCACAGAAGAGAGGCGTCAAGTAAAAGTAATTCCGCCATTTGTCTGAGTGTACATGGAAGGCTTAATTTTAGTCTTCCTTCCCACTCATTTCTTATAAGGTAAAGATGGGAAGGGAAATTTGATTTAACGGAAGATGGGACGCATAAGGCGGGGAAATATTATCTTTTTATGCGTCCCCTCCTCCGTCGATTAAAGGTAGGGACATGCATTGTGTACGGGCAGCGGTCGTTGCGCTATTTCAGACCTAATAATATAAAAAAATAAAGTAAAATATTTATGTTTGCGATAAAAAAAAGTCTGCGACGCGGGTCTTGAATTAGATTAATTAATAATCTGAAAAAAGTAAAATAAACTAAAAAGAAATCATAAATTAAAGATGGAATTTGTTCTTTTTATTTTATGTTTTTTTTTTATTATATTTTTGTGTTTTAAAAGCACGGCGTTTATTATCTGCACATGTTATAATTTTGCTTTTTATGTCAGATTTTGCAAAATAAAAAAAAACTAGAAAGTTGTAAATTTGAAAATACTGAGATGAAAGATCTTTTATTACGGACGGACAGTTGAACCTCGACAAGTGGGAGTCCAAGGGAACGCGGTGTTTTTCTCGCTTACGGAGGTTCGTCGGGACCGGACAAATTACTTGCTTTTAGTGGTTTCTCACTTATCCAGGTTCGACTGTAATTTATTTAATTTTATGCTTAACCACAATATAAATAAAAAAATTCACATTTTTGTAATAACGTTAAAAAACTACAAATTCTCGCCATAACTTTCTTTTATAAAAATAATCAGATTATTTCTAATTATTTTATAATCTTGCAAAGTCTAGACTTTTTCAAAGCTTTAGTGTCAAATGTTTTTCGCTTTTAGTGACATTTATAAAGTGTAAAAGTCGTTGCAAATTCAACTAGAGGAATCGTACCTTAAATATGCCTTTGTTCGGGATGTGGTGTAAAATAACGGTTATTTTAACAATAACGTGTTTGATTTTCGAATGCAATGGTTTGAGTACATTTGGTGTTTCGAATACAAAACCGCCAGCGCCCGCGACACCCAGACCACCACCCGGTAAAGATTTTTTTTTAGTCTATAATGGGACTTTGGCACTATATTTCTTGTTACACTTTAAATCACAATGTAAATAACAGAACACAACATTTTTAAAAAGTTAAAATACACCTTTAAATTGATCGCACAATATGTTTTTTGAATTAAATCTGTCCCATTTGATAGAAAGAAATCTTTACCAATATTTAAACTTAATAAAAACAAATGACACAAATTAACGTAAATAATATTAGCAAAAAAATCAAAGACTAATTGATTGACAGATAAACTTTTTAAAAATACAAAATGAGGCAAATGTTAAAAATTATTCTGCCACTAGTTTTATTGATTGTTGACTATAGTGATGCGTCGTTTAGACCAGTTCTTGGTATGATAAGACCAGAATCGACGGTTTATACTCCAACAAGAATTAGACCTTCGGGTAAGATTTTTTTCCGTAAATGGGGCATTTCACAATTTTATACTTATTCAAAAATTTGTTTACCAATTGGCTTGTAAATATTGCGATGTATTTCTAAATTATCTTGTTATAATTTTAATATGTAAATACAAACTGTGATGAATTTATGCATGATTTTTAAAACGTCATTGCAATTTTAAGATCTTACAGATAGCTAACGAATTTTCTGGGATTTTTGTAAAAACTTGTGAGTACCTTCTTCATGTAATTCTATGAAAACATAACCTCTTTAAAAATCTTTTACGACAAATATATTATAAATGAATAATAAACATCTATAAATAAAAACCAAACAAACTGGCTCCAAACCACACCACTTCAATAAAAAAAAATATAAACCAAAACAAGTCTTTTGCCTTCACATATCAAATGTCGGATTTCCAATCAAAGACACATTTCCATTCCATATGGATTTCCAATTACAGAAAGTAAACACTATAATAGGAAAACAAAACCACAACCGACTTAAACACGCACACTCTGAAATTAAAACAGTTTAAAACCAAACACACCAATAACTAAGCGCTAATAAACTCTAACCTAAAAAAAGAGCGCCAAATCATCGGCTGCAAAATTTACTTTATTGCTCATTATGACTCCGTTGTCAAAATTAATGCCATAAGATCCTTGTCGAGTAGTTGTCTCGTCGTGTCATGTCTTCTATGTCATTTTCCTTGTCTAAATAGGTTTTACATATTTTTTTGACAGAATTAACAGCGATAACAGCGGAATTTACCGCCAAAAGATTGTTACACAGCAAACAATAAAAAATACAAAAAAGAAAAACAATAATTATTATTTCAGTACAAAAAAACACAAAAAAGTGAAACAATGATTAAAGCATTAACAATAATATTACTCGGCTGGCTTTACGTACAGTCAACCGAAAGCTTTGGCATCTCTTCTTTCGGCAAAGCCAACACTGAAACACCGAAACCCGTGACGCCTACACCATTGCCCGGTAAGAATTTACTTTTTAATGTAAAACTCGCTATGAATTTCCACTCATACTAAATAAAAACACCCATAGACCATAGAATTCTTTAGCTAGGTACTTGTAATAATACATATTGTTTTCTCTATTTTGTCAAAGACACTGAAAGGGATGATAATATTTATAAGTGTCAAGACAATGGATCTACTGTGAGAAATAACAAGTTTTTGCACAGTTTCCAAAGTGGAAGTTCATGGTTACTACTAAAAAAACATACAAACAAGCACACATCATGCATGTATACATTGCAAGCTAATTCAATACACCTTACAAGTTACACGTAATCATAAAAAACTTATGTTTAAAAAAAAAAGAGTATCTTGTGACATCTGTCATTTGATTCAAAACGTTATGTCCCAATTTCGCTTTTTAATTTACACTTGACTTGAAAAACTAAACATAAAACTCCAACTGTATCACAAAACTATCAATTCATAACTAAATGTTACACGAGCCATCATTAGACACTAAATAAAGCAAATGTTCAACACCACATCTTGATCACGATTTACTAAAAAAAAATTAAATACCCTAAAAATGTTTACAATTCCTGTACATTTTGAATTTGGATCGATGTAAATTGAAGATTTTTTCAATGTACTAGTATTTCTTGTATTTATTAACAATTTTCTTAAGAAACAAAAGAATTTAAATTATCTTTCTTTGTCCAATTTTTTTAATTACAATACAGAAAAACAAAAAAAAAAGATATTTCTTATTTAAATGTCAAACTGACATTTCATTAATCACTCGTAAAGTGAGCCAATCACATAAGAGTGAGCTATAGACGAAAAAAAAAGCCTTTGACCATAAATTATAAAAGTTGTCACACACAATGCGTGTATTGTGGAAGATCGAGATGTGGTGCAGAAAACAAGCGGCGGCTGCCATTCTGCCACTCTTGCTGGTCGGTTGGCTGACTGGGGAATCTTCACAAGCACTCACGACCTTCGGAAAGAGTAACACCCAGCCACCAAAGGAAGTAGCTCCTACTGCTCCGCCAGGTAAAATGAAAAACTCACAAACTATTAAAATAACAGGACTAACTGAACCCCTATCATGCTCAGGGAAAGAATACGAATTGATTGACTATCAACTTGTCAAAATCGATTCTGTCGGATAAACACATTGTTATCTCAGTTTTTTCTAAAGATAATAAAAGAGATGACTATATACAAGTGTGTTGGCAGTAGAAATCCAATCAAATGCTTTTGCACGTTCATTAAATGTAAAATGTGCACTTATATTTAGATGTACATAAGTACCTACACTAACATTTTTTTAGTAACTTCTAGAAAGCTCGGGTGTCGCTAAGTATGTAGAATCGAAATAATGTAAAAAATATATAAAAACTTCTGCTAAATACTAAGATTCCTACAGTCCCTATAGATCCACATAGATAAATCAAAAACTATTTGATAATTTTTCATTAAAAAATTGGACTATACTTTTGGAATAAAAAATATTTTTTACCACTGGAACTCTCCTCTGTCCTACATCTAGCCTAAATCATCGGCTGGCGACACCGTTGCTAGAGATTACAAAAAAATCTATCACCATTTTATGCTATAAGATGTATAAAATAATATTTAATTTTTTTTCAATTTTACTTCACAGGAAAACCGATAACTCATATTTATGGTTCCGTTCAGTTTTTTTCACATCCCTAATAACCTTATAATGACAGTTGTTGTCAAAATGACATTTACAATAGAGATGTTTTATAAATTCTTCGTATAAAGTTAATTACTGTTAGTTTAAGTAACACATTTAGAAACGCTATAACAGGTTAATCAATCATGCTACTACATATCGGTCGGACATTTTGAATAATGATCGAAAAGTCCAATGTATTTTATGACGTAACCAATGGATACCTTTAACTAACAAAACTTAATAGACGTTAAACTATAATAAACGATGGTCAATTAAAAACGTACTACACTCAGAGTTACTTTAATACTTACTCAAGATAGGCGTGGTTGTGAAATATACCTTAGCGTTAGTCCATTTTTTTACCTCAAATCTATACTCTAGGTGTTTTAGATGTCAAACATTTTGTATAATGTGAATTCATTGACCTCTGTATTTTTTGAAAAAGATTCTTTTTAATTTATTTTTTAATGACGATTGGGACAGATGTCTCAAAGAACACATAGGCTACTAATTTTTAATTCCTCGCGGATGAACAGCGAGACAGCGGGCGACAACTAGTTTGTTATATATTTCAGTCCAGTTACATAAATCATATTTCTTTTATCGTTTATCTATGGATATTTTAACAATAAACCATTGATAAAATCTATAACAGTTTTACGAGCATTCCCGCCTTTTTTATTAGTCAGTACCATGCTGTACCAATGACAAGATGGCGGACAGTAAAATGATATCCATGTTAAATGGTTTCTTTTATTAAAAAGGAATATGTATTGATTCAGACTTTATTGCTCTAATGACATAACTCCAGTCCAGGAATTCAAATCAGCGTTGATTTCGTTCGCTTTTGGAATAATAGATATAAGGTTAGAAGAATCAATACACGTACGCGTAACGAATTACCTAAATGAAATCGTTAATAAAATAAGACTAATTCTATTTTTGTCCTGAGTTCAGTTCATGAAAAATAAATTACTTTTCTAAATGTCAGTGTATCAAGTATTTACAGAGGGTTCCAATGGAAAATTGTTACAGTATATTGTAGAACAATACTAGTATAAAATACTAACGCGTATATTCCTTTTTTAAAACAGTGATTACATAAATTTAGTATATTTAAAAACAAAAATTTTAATAAAAGAAGAAACCGACTTCATAAAAAACAATCTCAAACAAAATTGACTAAAATAACTTCATGAATATTATATAGTCATTAGAAAGTACTTTTATTTCTTGTAATAAATATTTTTCTATGTTGTACAATTATTGTTATTTTGAAGTCGATTTCGGCTGAGGTAGATTTTATATTTTCATGGTTTTTGTACTGTGACATAGATGTGTGAAAATTGCTTGAAAAACACACATTACAACAAAAGATATGACTATTGACTTAAAATTACTTTTTCAACTTTGAATTTTGTTGGTCAGTGTCAATTTACTACAACTTTTTACATTTGTGATGTATGACGTCACAATATGGCGCCGATTTATGCACATTTTAATTCAAAACCCACCGTACCCATAGAATTCACAGCAAAGAAAGTAAAGGAAAAGAAGACTGCTTCCGAGGAAGGCAAACTGCGCATATGCATGCAAAATTAGCATAATGATATGCTCAGTCCCTTGGAAATATTCAAATGGCCAGAGCAATGCCGATGCTAAACTCCTATGCGCTCTATTCACCTTTGACATGACGCAAAAAATGCCGCGAAAACGAATGACGTATGGCATGCTAAGTTTTTTAAAGGCAAAGAAAGGTATTACGCGTGGAGCCACTGCATGTTTTTTAAGAATATGTTTTTTCTTTTCATTAAATGGCTTCTGTATTTATTTAATTTGTAATATTCTTTAATAGAAGCGTTAACAATATTATAAAAGCGTTTGGTTTGTTCTTGTTACAGTAGGTTTTGTCTGTCGCGATACTTGTAACAATACATAATATTATTCCTCTCTTTGTGTTACAAAAACGATAAATAATAATATGTACCAATACAACTGTCGCTGCAGTGGAGCTTCACTGTTACAGAGCGACAACGCCATCTAATCCCGGCATAAATCAAACTAAACTTGGTACTGTAGGTGACTTGTATTTTTATTTATTTCATAGGTAGATACACATATTGGAAAAATATTACATTATTTTTTTATATATATAATTGCAATATTACACACACACGTACACAATAAAAAATTTAGCAGATTCATTATACTACATACAACAAAAAAAAAACAATAGACGAGCTTAATCCCAATTGAAATTTATAAGAATCTAGACAGTCTGTCACCGGTCTTTGGGATTTTTTCTTTTCTGAGATTTACTGTGCCTAAGTTGATTTTATAAACTTTTGACTTACCGCGATAGCAGCGCCTCTATCACCGGGTTAAGTTTCAAAACTTATTAACCTAAATAACTATTTCAATGAAATTGTTAGACCTTAAATTGAGCGCTGACGTTACGTCGAAATATATAACACGGTTTTCATAAATACATACTACAAATGATTGCTGTAATTGAGAAATCTATGCATTTATGTAACAATTTCAATCACAGTTTAGTTGTTTCTTAGGGTATTATACACTAGAGCTTTTTAAAAATATTATAAATTAACCAAATATATTATCATACAGTTATTTTCACAGATAATGTATAGCACAATGTTTTTGGAACTTCGTTCCTTATCGCGCGTTGTGAAAGGCGGCTAGACAGAAAGAATTCTTACGAAAAGTTGTCACGACACTTTTTGCTATAGTAAGTATGTTAACGACGAATGAGCGCTAATTCACCATGGCAACGACGTGACAATATATAACGAAAATAAACATTGGTTCCTTCACTAACTAATCGAATGGAACTTCGTTCCATCCGGGTGTCCCTTGACACCTCTCAAGTTTTATTTTTTTTACTAAACTATACACGACCACTATTATATTTGTATAATACAATCGAATAAATTGGTAAAAGATTCATTCATTAATTCAGATTATATTCACTGTATATTGTTGTCTTTTTTTCAAAAAGATTAAAAAAAGATGACTATTTTTAGTACGACTTTTACGGTAGAAGAAAATGAAAGCACAATGTTAACTTCAGTCGGTACACACCCTATACATAAATACTTACATGATTTCGTTAAAGTCTTAACAATTCTAGCAATTTCATACCGTTCTAAATAAAACTACATAAATAAAAATGTTCAACGAACTTTATCTGAATAAGTCAATGACTTTAGTTCTACATAATCCATTTTCAAATAAAGATTGTAAGAAGATCACGGAGATGGTATAGATAAAGGGAATACCTTTTTCAGTTAATACTGTCCTCTAATAAAGATATGCAATGCATCTGCAACATGATGGAGACGTCTATGTAGCGGTCACTTGACACCAAGTGACATACTTTATCATTTATTTTTATTTAAAAAAAAAACTTGAGAGGTGTGTTGGGACACCCGGATGGAACGAAGTTCCTTTCAAATAATTAGTGAAGGAACCAATGTTTATTCTATGAATAAAAAACTTAAGTCTTCACAAGAAGTACATTTTATTTCTATGAATTTTCGTTATATATTGTCACGTCGTTGCCATGGTGAAGTAGCGCTCATTCGTCGTTAACATACTTACTATAGCAAAAAGTGTGGTGACAACTTTTCGTAAGAATTTTTTCCGTCTAGCCTCCTTTCACAACGCGCGATAAGGAACTTCGTTCCAAAACTTTTAAAGATACTAATCTTATAATCAGTCACATCCAGACTAGTGACTTTATGATAAGTAACGATATCAGTTCAACTAGAGGGGACGTTAACACCTTAGCTGCGGCAAGTAAAATCTTAAACCTTCGTCTGGTGCGGCGGCGGGCCAAAGTGTGCCCCCAATGATTTTTCCGCCAGTGTGTGGCAGGCCTTTCTCGACCCACCAGCATAAGGTTAGATTAAATCGCTATAACTTTGCGAAAACATAATATAGGTGTGTACTTTTTGGACTGTTAGAAAAACCTTGAACCCACCTTCTTTAGAGTTGATTCGCCCCGGGATCTGCCAAACAGGAAATGAGAAATGAACCAGGGAAAGTGGCGGGTCGATATCGACCAGCACCGCACTAGAAAGTATTTTTAGTAGTGATGGAAAGACAAAAATAAGGAGATATCGAAAATAAAATAGAATTGTAGAAAATAAATGAAAAATAGTTTATTTAATTATTTATTTATGCTTGTCTTTAAAACATTTCGCACAAAGATTTTGTGTGCACATCCTATTTTTTTTTCTTGAAGGAAAATATCTATTTTTCTTCTTGAAGGAAAATACATATCTATTTTTTTTCTTGAAGGAAAATATTCCCTCACTGCTGTCACTATCACTTTTATCTGCCTCGCGAATTAGTTTATTTTCCAAAATTTGTATTTTTCTTTTGTTTCCTGCCATCGTGCGTCGTTAATTTTACGAAAAGAAAAAACGCGACGTACAGTTAGACATAGACCCCTGCCGCACCGAGTTGATATTTTTCACCGTCAGTGCGTGGTAGGCCGATAAAGGCCTGCCGTGATTTTTTATGAGATAATCGTTCCGCACCAGTGAGAAGGACATAGTTTTCTTCGTCCGCACCAGCTGAAATTCCGCGGCAGGTCGATATAGGCCTGATCCGCAGTGAACGTGTTAATAGGGTATGTGAGACTGTTATTCTCACTGCTGTGGCGCCCCTTTCTGCCCAGCGGACTGGGCGTTCACCCAACCGCGCCCAATTTTAACGCCGGCCCTGACTACATCTGTCATCATCTGTCTACGATCACAAGCTAACATATAAGCAGTTTAGGTCTAGACCCAGTGTATGTATAATTAAAACAATTAGGACTACCGTTGTAATAAATCATAACACGTAATTAAGTTTTTATAAAAAACGAAATTATTTTAACATAGGTATTTTATTTGAAGATCGCATGATAGAAAGGTCAATGAATTTTTATAATACATTTTAAACGATAAAGGGCAGGCTTATATTTAATTGTTCGTGAGAATAATGTTTTCTTTTTTTTAATTTATTTAATCAACACATTTATGAAATTTATTGCGTCTGAATTTTCGTATCTGAACGTTAAGAATTCTTTTGCCTTCATAAATATGACAAAATATTGAAAAGGTAATTTCATTTACTTTTAGTGGCGAAATATCAACAATTCTTTTGCCTTTAATAATATAAAATTAAAACTTAATCGTGTTTAAATTTTCGTGGCTGAACATTAAAATACCTTTAACTTTAGTTGTTTTAGCTTTTTGTTGCTCTTTATTTCAAAGTAAACTTCGTGTAACCTCACAACGAAGGTTGTTTAACTAGGTCTTTGCGATAACCTAAGCTTATTTTAATAAAACCATAGCTTAATTTAGTAATTTGTTGTGATACATCGCGAGTTACACTGCCACAGTACATATTTAAACAAAATAACCAAAGGTGTAATTTGATTACAAAGCTTTTTTATAATATTTATATTCAAGTTTGTCTAAAAGTCACAGATGAAATGTCGAAAGTCGAAAGAGGTTTTCTTCCTTAACTCCGAATGAGGTAACGATTTTAATCTTAGTACGTTAATTACTGCTAAATAATCTTAGGTCCGTTTGCAGTCGCCTTAACCCAGATCCATGCTAATAGATGGCGCTTTACGATATTTTCACTACGGAAGCGTGTTAGATTTATTCATCCAACTTACTTAGACCTTTAGAGCCGTTGGTTTTATTAAGAAATAGAGGTCTTCGTTATTTGGATACCTCTACCCTTTCGTGTTGGTCGTAGCCACTGTTTTATCTGTAAAGGTATTTCAAATTAGTAACAATGTTGTTATAATTTGTACTTAAATTCAATGTACGAAAGTGTATTTTCGTTTATCAGGTGTTAAACAACTAATGCAACGATAGTGAGACTCCATTTTGGACTAAGTTTTTTCTATAGTTTTTTCTGGCAGGAAACTTTCATCGCTTAGGTTAACTGGTGAAAGAAAAGAAAAAGAATTATTTCACTACAAATAAAAAAAAATCAACCTTTTTTCTCCTGATCTCACTGTTTTAATAGGAAATAGGATTTCAAATCCTTAAACGATTTAAAAAAAACTTTGATATAATTCTCCCAACAGTGACTAACAAAATACGAAGTTAAAAATAACAATAGTTTACGAAAAGTTTTCGAATTTCAAATATTTAAATTTGTTTTTTTTTCAGTAAACTTTGCCATGTGCGCGGGAAATGACGTCATTTACATAGACTAAACAACACGCAGTTATAAAAATAAGTCACGATTTACGTTTAGGCTAGTGCCTATTTTTTTCCTCTAAAAAATGTACAAAGCCCCTTTTCAACCTAACCTTTGTACGGACTATCATTTATTATGCCTGTATTTGCATATTCGGGCACGCGACTTTACCACCATTTTTGACGTTGAAATGTTTTTTTTTTTAATTTATTCAGGCATGATTCTTATTTGGTGGCCAGTGTTGCACTCAATTCTCATACGGAAAATAGAAATATAAATAATTTGAAAACATTAAAGTCGATAAGATTACATTAAATAAAAATAAATTGTTAGATACCCTTTAAGAGACTGCAAACTACAAAACTATACTCGTAATGTTTATTGTTTACACACTTCTAGAGAAATAAACAAAGTACATTAACAAAAGCAAAAAAAATTTATAATCACGTAAAGTTCGAATTCAAACTTTGTTGTTTTTCTTGATTTCATTTTAACGAGCCAAAGTTTTATTTCGAAAAAGTGCAAAAAAGTTCCAGGTCCTACAAAAGTATTTCTATTTTAGTCTTACTGACCTTTAATCGGTGATATATTAATGAAAAGCTGAAAACCTACCTATTGATGTAAATAAATTATATAAAAATAAGATTTAATGAACTCTTGGCAGAAAGTTCACGACATTTGACATTAAAAAAATACATGACAGTTAAAAAGCGCGGCAAATTTATGCGTCGTAGTCTGTTTTATAAATGTGATATGCGAACCGATATTTTTAGGCCTTTTTTTACCGCGATGACCTTTTCAGTTTTATTAATAGCGCATAATTTACTTTCATGTAACCGTTTAGATTATATCGTCATGGTAACGGAAAGGCGAATAACTTTGATTTTATCACTAAATATCATACTAACGCCGTAAATATATATACTAGTTATCGTCCGCGACTGCGTCCGCACGGAAATTTAAAAAAAATCTTACTTTATAGCCTGTGTGTTCTTCTAGACCAGTGATTGTCAAACTTATTTCTTTCACCGCCCCCTTTGAAAATCAATTATATTTCAGAGCGCCCCTAATTTTTATTCAGCCCTAAAACTTAAAAACCACAATTTCATTACTTTAATTAATTTCAATGCCCCCCATTTTTTGGGCCTCTTATCGCCCCCTCCTAGGTTTCAAACGTCTCCAAGGGGGCGTTATTGCCCACTTTGGGAAACACTGTTCTAGACTATATTCTACATCTATGCCAAATTTTATCATGACCTGTTCAGCCGTTTCAGAGATACCTTCAAACAAACATCCATCTAAACATTAGCATTTATAATATTAGTGAGTTTATTCAGAACATTTATTATAGAAGGTACCGAAAAATTCATCGCACAACTAAATGGTCCTTTGAGCCGGATCAAATTCGAATTATTCAGTCACATATATAGATAACAAATGACAGTATCAACCTGTGAATTTCTAATTTCCATCGATTTCGACTATGTTGTATTATTTCTCAATAGAGTAAGGTAAAGTATAAATGCATGTTATTAAATTTAGTCTTACATTGTATATATAGTGGGTAACGGATTTTTTAAACAAAAGCTTGTTGTTAATCAATGTTCGTTGTCCACACTATAAAATAATTGTGTAATTTCAGCTCGTCCGTGCTCCAGACAAGCGGAGTGTGCGGGTATAAGCAGCTCATCCTGCGTCAGGACACACTATGACTCGGTGACAAGATGCCTCTGCGGTGATAATTCTCCACCATTGAACGGACAATGCGAGGCTCAATCAAAACGTAAGTTTATCCAACCATTCATATTGTCTCTACCGTATTCAACAACACCAACCTACTTAATTTAGTAGATGATTTCCTTCTCTCAATACATGAGTAGTAATTTTATGTCTAGACTAGTTTCAAACGTTCATACAACCAACCAATAACAGTAGCGAAGCTTCAGTAATTAAAAAAAACTAGAGATTTTTTTTCGTCTACCTAGCATCTAAGTCAGATGAAAAGTCAGTAGAGCAATGGATTTATTAATTTTGTATTAAACTAAGGAGTTCTTTTAATGTCAAGAAAAATGCTGGCAAACACTGTCGTATACGAAATTATTTAATAGATCTAATTACCTAAATTTGATAGAAGTGTGCAATTTGAAAAAAAAATATATCATTATAATTTCTTACGTCAAAAAATATCCTGCCACTATGTGGTGACCTTTCCAACGTGGCGTCAGATTTATAACCAGTCTAGGTCATTAATTGCAATAAATGCGCGCATTCATTTTAATTGTACTCCAACTCGCAATATTTTAAAATGAAAATTATGTTGAAGCATTCTAATCTTTGACTAAGTATAATAAAATACTTTCTGTTCGCAGAATTGTAAAAGTACTTTTGCCTTTAATTTTTTTTTCTTCTAAATATTGACTTCTCTTTTTTTCTCTTCAATTTCAACTTTTCTTTATATAAATAGCTGTCAACCGCGACTCCGTCCGCGCGGAATTAAAAAAAAATTAATAAGTAGCCTATGTGTTCTTCTAGACTGTTCATCTGTGACAAATTTCTTCAAGATCTGTTGAGTTGTTCTGGAGATACCTTCTGACAAACATCCATCCATCCATCTATATCAGTGATTGTCAAACTTATTTTCTTTCACCGCCCCCTTTGAAAATCAATTATATTTCAGAGCCCCCTAATTTTTATTCAGCCCTAAAACTTAAAAACCACAATTTCATTACTTTAATTAATTTCAATGCCCCCCATTTTTTGGGCCCCTTACCGCCTCCTATTTTTCAAACGCCCCCAAGGGGGCGTTATCGCCCACTTTGGGAAACACTGATCTATAAAATTTGCACTTATGACATCTATATATATATATAAAAGAAAGTCGTGTTATTTACACTATTTATAACTCAAGAACGGCTGAAGCGATTTGACTGAAAATTGGTGGACAGGTAGCTTAGAACCAGGAAACGGACATAGGATAATTTTTACCCCGTTTTCTATTTTTTATTCCGCGCGGACGGAGTTGCGGGTAAAAGCTAGTTAGTAATATTTATGACAAGTTTGTTCCTCAATTAACATTTCAAATAATCAGTTTTAAACAAAAAACTTACATCCACACAAAACAAGTAAGGGCATTCGTGACTTTTGATTACATTAAACTAACCTAAAGCATCTGATAGAGATTAAAAACACGTAAAAATGTAACATTTTGCTCTACATTTAAAAAATAATAACAAACTAATTACAAACAAGGGCTAACTTTCATGTTTAGATGAAATAAACGATTGCGATTTGACGTTTATAACTTTCAAAATGGCCGAAAGTCAAAGTCGTTTGCGCGGGAAAAAACCATAGATCAAGATTGTGAACGAAGGATTTATTACAAGGTCATTGCGAGGAAATCGAGTTAAAATAAAATGGTCGTCAACCTAAACAATGGATTTGTTCTGGTTGAAATATTAAATGAGTGTATTAGCGTGGACACGCTACAATATAAAGGCAACTCTAGGACCTTTAGTGTATTCTACATTTGAAATATCTTAAGTCGATATTGAAACAGTTTAATTACGTTCCATTTCACATGTTCCTATCTAAATGTGGTCGAATTTAATGAACCTGAGAAAAAATATTTACACTTTGCACTAGTTTATAATGTCTATTTTATCTAAAGATTTATTTTGCAAAGTTCCAGTTTAAATAGTTTACATACAAACATATCTGTTATTGATAAGTCTATGATTACAATCTTATAAAGGTAAAATGGTTGAGATAGGTTTCATCCGTACAATTTCCGGTCTTCTTATACCCTTATAGCCATTGAGTATAGATTCACTTTCATTATTTGCTTGGTTACAATATTCATTTCTCTGATGTATACTACGGATCATCAATCTTTTTCTTATCCCATTCAGTTGTACATTTCAGTTGTCACTCAACATGATTAACTATGTCGCCTTTGCCTGTTTTCTGTACCCCTTCGCATTCACACAGAAAAACAGACGAACCACAGATTAACAAACGAACCACAGATAAACAGGCAAACCATAGCTTATCTTTATTATTTTGTTTCAGTTCTTTACCACGTTTGTGCTAACAGCGATGAATGTAACGATGGATTGGTGTGCGGTGCGCCGAACATCACTGGCAACGCACAACCACATCTTCGAGTCCTGACTCCGCAAGACAAGATCTGTCTATGTGATACCGAGAGTGGATACAGGGAACGCGAATATACTTGTAGTGGTAAGTAACAAAAAAACTTGAGAGGTGTGTTGGGACACCCGGATGGAACGAAGTTCCTTTCAATTAATTAGTGAAGGAACCAATGTTTATTCTATGAATAAAAAACTTAAGTCTTCACAAGAAGTATTTTATTTCTATGAATTTTCGTTATATATTGTCACGTGGTTGCCATGGTGAAGTAGCGCTCATTCGTCGTTAACATACTTACTACAGCAAAAAGTGTCGTGACAACTTTTCGTAAGAATTTTTTCCGTCTAGCCCCCTTCCACAACGCGCGATAAGGAACTTCGTTCCAAAATCACGTAACCCTAAGAGTTAAGATATGGTTCACAACAGAAGAAATAAATGCTACATTGCCTTTAGTATTAAAAGTATTGCTATAATTTGTTGTGTTTAATATTCTTCTAGATTTATGCATTGACAAGCTATACATGCCTAAAATGTCCGGCAAAAATCCAGTTTCGTCGTTATAATTAAAGCAAAGATTATGTTTTGTATATCGAATTTAACAATGTTTTTTATTTTACTTTTAAAATTTTCAGATGCTGAAATTCTGAAGACGTCCATCTTTGCTATCATATTCGTCACTAGCTTAAGGAAAATTTTATTTTATTGATCTGTCTTTAAAAGTTTTTAATAATTTTTATTTTATAACTTGTTAATCCTAATAACAGTATCGATTTTTAAATTGTCTTGTAAAATTATCGTAGCTATTAAAATGTCACTCTGATATTTAATCTATGACTAACGTCATAAACGAATATATGCTTTTTTAAAATAATACAGCCACAACTTTATTTGTTCATTTAAAATCATTTTCATATAGTTTAAAACAAATACACAATTAAAAAAAGGAATGCATATTGTTTTAAAATTATTAGCATAAAATTAGTCGTCATTATATTTAGTCTATGTTTAACGTTATTTGACAGATTAAATTAACGCTTTTATTAAATTCACCATATCACGGCAGTAAAATTAAAAATTAATTATATGGCATTAACAATCACATCTATAACTAATGAAAATAGTCGTAAAATATGATTTAGACTTTAAGTTAAATATGAATATATGTATCCAAAATTTGCTGTTACTTGCTTCACTATTTGTTAATTTTGTATAGGTTCGTTTTATGCATGATGTTACACATATTTGCGTAGACATTTAAGTGTAGTCAACCGTCCCGCACTGGATTTATTCACCCCTTAGATTCGAGCCAAGGGTTTTACTAGTCGATGATTTAAGCTAGGTCTAGAGGGAGGCTTGTACTAAAAATATTTTTTTTATTACAAAGGGAACGCTTATAAATTATGTAGTCTAATTTTTCAATTAAACTAACAACAGTTTTTGAGTTATCTACATAGATCCATAGAGATTTTAGGCACCTTAGTATTACGTCGTAGTTTATATATTTTACAATTTTTCGATTCTGCCTCCATTTGACGACGCCTATGACTTTCCGTGGAGATATATAAGAGCTGACCAGACAACGCTTTAAACTATATATTTATTCACAATTATGTTTTATATAGTTCAAAGTTTATGTGATGTTAAAATTTAGAAACACTACAATTTGTTGTCATTATCATTAGCTTTATAATATTTATAAAATGTTAATATATATCATGTTTTAAATTCTAATGTCCCTCTCTATTCGAATTCAGTCTATTTCTAAGTGCCATATTATAATTGTTACGATTTTTAATATAATCCCTTCAGAATATTGTCGCAAAATTAAAGTTAAAATTTTCCATTCTACATATAAAAGCACTGTATTTTTAAAAAGGCTGTGTTGTTTAAATTCTAGATTCAAACTATTTCACTAGATTCGTGCACCAAAGATTTTCATTCAATCGATTTAGATGTAAGCTTCTTTATACATGTTTTAAATTAGATATATGTTTAGAATATTGTGATTTGTTTTGGAGTTTTCAATAAATATGTTTCTCACTCGATAAATGTTTAATTTCTTCTGACCCATTGATGAAATTTTAACACGAATGTTCATGAAGAGCTTTTCTTAAAAGCTGGCACATAAATTTTATTTTTTAAGAGGAGAGTTAAAAAGTTTGGTTTGAAATTAACTTCTAAATTTAATTAAGAAGCATAAGAAATATTTTAAAAAAAACCATACCATGTCGAAAACTTCATTTTATTTTTAATACAGAAAATTATTTGCAACAAAAGCTTTGTATCTAATGCTTGGAAAAAAGTATAATGTCAAAATCAAAACATTCAACTGTCAAAATGACAATGTCATTAAAAGTAAACACAAACCACATGTTTACGTAAAAATTATAAAACGGAGCAGAATTATGGCAAAAGATACTTTAAACGAACTACACCAATTCCTTAAACCAGAATCAAGGATAGATCTAAAATTGATATCTCTAGATCATCTAATCGGCGTATCCGGTACCGAAGGTGGTGTCAAAATATTAGTGGGAAATGAAAATATTTTAAAATGTGTCATCGATTGCACAAATGATAAAGTGGATAATGTCACTAAAAAGGCTTTATTGCTTCTTATAAATATAACAGCGTATTCGGAAGGTTCTATAGAATTATTAAAGCTCAAACCGAACGATAACAAGAGTGTCATAGACATTTTTGTTGGTTATGTCTTAGACGCTCAGAAAACTCACGCTGATGCTGTGTGTATGATACTTTCAAATATAACTAGAGTCGAAGAAAACGTAGAACAATGTGTATATATATTATATAAGCATTTAAACAATCTTTTAAATGTCTTCGTTAACACAGAATTCAACAAAAAAGGTTGCAATTTAGAGTACCTCGCACCTATGTTTAGTAATTTAAGTCGAAGTGAAAGAGTACGTAATTGGTTAACAAATGAAAATCCACATATGCCACTGTTAAAATTATTACCTTTCTGTCAATATGAAAAATCAATAATACGAAGAGGTGGCGCCATCGGAACTATACGAAATATAACATTTGATGTACAATATCATAAACTTCTCCTAAGTCCTGATCTAGACTTACTAACTTACTTACTAGGTCCATTAATGGGTGGTGAAGAGTATTCTGATGATGAAATGGATAAGCTACCAATAGCGTTGCAATATTTACCAAAAGAGAAACAACGAGAAACAGATATTGATTTACGAAAAATGATATTAGAGACATTAAATAAATTATGTTCTAAACGTGAATATAGAGAAATTTTACGTGACAATGGAGTTTATTATGTACTTAGAGAGTTACATAAATGGGAAAAAGAACCGTCTGTCCGTTTAGCTTGTGAAAATGTGGTTGATATATTAATACAGAAAGAAGAAGAAGTTGGAGCGGAGGATCTTTCAAAGGTAGATATACCTGAAGACATGGTTGATAAATTTGAAAAAATGGATGCTGAGTATTTGAATGAAGGATAATATTCATAATTATCAGAACAGTATACATAAATGTTTTATATATTACTAGCTTTTACCCGCGACTCCGTCCGCGCGGAATAAAAAATAGAAAACGGGGTAAAAATTATCCTATGTCCTTTTCCTGGTTCTAAGCTACCTGCCCACCAATTTTCAGTCAAATCGATTCAGCCGTTCTTGAGTTATAAATAGTGTAACTAACACGACTTTCTTTTATATATATAGATTTATAGTGTATGATTATATCTTATCTATATATATATTAGGTCCTTACATATGAAATTGGCGTTTTTCGTACTGGCCACTTTAATCACGAATTTCTCCTCTTTGGTAAGGAATTCCAAATTCAAATTTGTACAGCTATAGACTCATGTATTTGTGGTTCGATGACCGTCATTCATTTGTTTTTTTTCTTCTGTTTTTTTCTGTTTGCGTCACTCATTTTACAAAATGGAAAACTTAAAATATCGCATTATTTACGAGTACGAGTTCCGCCGTGGCACTAGTGCTGCGGAAACGACTCGAAGGGTGAATGATGTGTATGGCGGTCGTGTTGCAAAAGAAAACACAGTTCGTTTTTGGTTCCAACGTTTTCGTTCTGGAAATTTCGATCTGCAGAACAAGCCCCGTGGACGGCCTGAGACTCAAGTTGATAATGAAGAGTTGAAGGCTATTGTGGAAGCGGATCCATCGCAAACCACGTCCGAGTTAGCTGCAGGCTGCGATGTTAGTGATAAAACTGTTTTAATTCACTTGAAGCAAATTGGGAAGATTAAAAAGCTTGAAAGGTGGGTACCTCACGAATTGACTGTAGCAAACCGGCAAACGCGCGTCGACTGTTGCGTTACATTACTGAACCGGCACAATAATGAAGGTATTTTAAACCGAATCATTACCTGTGATGAAAAATGGGTTCTTTACGATAATCGGAAGCGCTCAGCACAATGGTTGGATCCTGGCCAGCCAGCCAAATCCTGCCCCAAGCGAAAATTAACCCCAAAAAGTTACTTGTAAGCGTTTGGTGGACTAGTGCCGGTATTGTTCATTACAGTTTTCTCAAATCTGGCCAGACTATTACGGCTGATGTCTATTGTCAGCAATTGCAAACCATGATGGAAAAGCTAGCGGCTAAACAACCTAGGCTGGACAATCGCTCCACGCCACTGCTGCTTCACGACAACGCTAGACCACACACTGCGCAACAGACGGCTACTAAAGTAGAAGAGCTTCAATTGGAAAGTCTAAGACATCCTCCGTACTCCCCGGACCTTGCTCCAACAGATTACCATTTTTTTCGAAATTTGGATAACTTCTTGCAAGGGAAAAAATTCAACTCCGATGGGGCAGTCCAAATCGCCTTCAAAGATTTTATTGATTCCCGTCCGACTGGTTTTTTTAGTAAAGGGATCAATGAACTACCTATGAGATGGCAAAAGTGCATACAAAAATTTGGTTCATACTTTGATTAATTAAATATATTATATTAAAAAATATTCGACTTTTTGTTCCTCCCATACAAAACGCCAATTTCATATGTAAGGACCTAATAAAAGAAAGTCGTGTTAGTTACACTATTTATAACTCAAGAACGGCTGAATCGATTTGACTGAAAATTGGTGGGCAGGTAGCTTAGAACCAGGAAAAGGACATAGGATAAGTTTTACCCCGTTTTCAATGTTTTTTTATTCCGCGCGGACGGAGTCGCGGGTAAAAGCTAGTATCTATATATATAAAAGAAAGTCGTGTTAGTTACACCATTTATAACTCAAGAACGGCTGAATCGATTTTATCTGAAAATTGGTGGGCAGGTAGCTTAGAACCAGGAAAAGGACATAGGATAAGTTTTGCCCCGTTTTCTATTTTTTTTTATTCCGCGCGGACGGAGTCGCGGGTAAAAGGTAGTATTCAATAAAAATCAAGCCCTTATCTATGATGGAATTCAATAGAAATGAGAAATTATATTTACACATATCATTTGTCTATGAATTGATGATACAAACATGTCTATTTGTAATAAGTCTATTTAAAGAGTTATAAAGATGTAATTGTTTAGATAGGTTTGTTGTAACAGTTTTTTATTTTGAATCAAGTAGTTATTAAAAGAAATTTGACAAATTAAAAAAAATGTTGAGTTTATTTTTTTTTAAAACTTTATAAGTTGATCTTTCAGTGCAACTCGAAAAGTACAGGATAATTTTTTTTATTTTTATAAATGGGACCAAATGACACTATACCTTATGAACAGAGCTGGGCATTAACTCGTTAATCCGTTAATCGTTAATTAACGAAGTTAACATTTTGCTTAACGGATTAACTTTTAAGTTAACTTCAAAAAGTGTTAACGCTTTTGTTAACTTCCGTTAAACTCAACTTGCGTTAATAAAAGTCCGTTAATCGTTAAATTAGAAACTTGGAGACGTGCTGTCATTTTGTTTAAATTACGCGCCACGCCACGCTCGTAAGTTCAGCTATGTTGGGCGACTGTCGGCGACTCGAATGGTGAACGAAAGAGTTGATAATTGATATATGTGAAGTTTGCGTGCAAGTGTGATGCATCAGAGCGTCCGGAAAAGACGTGACCAACAGGACAAAATCAATAGAAGGTTCGAAATAGCATATTTCATTACGAGTATATAAAAGCATGAGTATGTCATAGCCTACATTCAGAACGCTCTTCGTCCCTGCAATACGCCACTTTTTGAGCAACTGTATTAAAACACTTTTTTACTCGTGCTTTTTTTTAGCTTTTCCAAACTCCTGCGTTCTCTTTCCCAACTGTCAAAATAATGTCTATTAAAAACCAACCACGAATTTTTTACAAAAAAAAATCATTGAAGTTTTTACGATTCATGCCAATATTTCTAAAAAGAAGCTCCTAATTTGTTACAATATCAGATTTAATGATTTGATTCAATGAATTAGGTTAGTTTTCATTTTATTTCATCTCATTAAATTTCATTTTCATTTCATATCAATAAAAATAATCTACTGAAGACTTGGTTGTCTGGGCATAGTTCCCTTTGCCTACCCAGAATGGGTGAACAAAAAAAATCTCTGTTGATATTCTTTTACAGTTGGCGCCATTTTCCAAACATTTTAGTTAGTTGAGTTTATTGTGGTTTTATTATTCTATTAAATTGCTTCATTTTTTCGCAACTGTATCAAAAATAGTTGTTTAGTACACGTGCGAAACTATCATTACAACTTGTACCAACTGTCAACCCTCACCTTCGGCTGCGCCTCGACTCAGGTAGACATTTGTCGGAACTCTTTGCAATAACATGCTTTCCGCACTCGTAATGAAATATACTATAATGCATTCATACTTGTCTCTAATACTAATGTGTAATTTTAAACAAGTGTCGCCACGATAATAAGTGTGAAATTAGTATGTATAATTGTATTATGTAGTAGGTATGGTTAACTGTTAACGATTAACTTTAACTTGCGTTAAATTTTCGAGATTTTAACGCTTTAACGATTAACGAAGTTAATTTTTTAATTAACGAATTAACGATTAACGAAGTTAACTTTTCGATTAACTGTGCCCACCTGTGCTTATGAATAAAAGAATTATGGAATTACAAACAAAAAAAACATACATACGAATTGAATAGGATAAGGAAAATGTAAAATAAAAAAATACAATATTTATACATTTATTTCTCACAACATAAATTTTTTTGAACATCAACTTTTCAATCCTATGTATAAGGGCCAAAGTAACAAATTAATGATTTTTACTTTTTTATGTTAAAATCTACCTCTTAGTTTAGTTAACACGCACTAAACATAAATACACATTTACATGTGTAAATGTGTATTTTTTGCTGAAGTAAAACGTCTTATGCGGCTCATTTTCCTATATGGAAACTTTGAGAGCCTCTCCTATACAGTTGTCAATTTGTACACTGACCCTTATTCATAGGAGCCATCGATATATTACATGGTTAACATAATGTTATACTTAACTTAGGAACAAAAAAATATTACCTTTGAAAACTTAATTAAAACTTTTAGATCTTTTAATTAAAAAAAAAAAACATTAATTGTTTACTGAATTGAAGGGACCTAGAACATGTCATAGTAGTTAATAGTTTTTATTACAAATACGATAATTTGTGACGTTATGTAAAGCCAGCTCCTCATGTTTGGCAAACAATGGCGAACAGTACCAAATGATAAATATGAATGTGTTGTTGTTTGTTTGGTGTTTGCTGTTTTTGTTATAGATCGGCATTTATGTTGGTTTTTCTACACCAGGACCAAAGTGGTCAACTTAAAGCATTGCTAATTCTCGCTCTGTCTTCTATTGACTTAAGTCAGAATTAATAATAATAATTGATCTTAAAAGAAGGCCATGTGGGGGTCTGAGGTAACAGTTCATTTTGGAAAAGGGGGTCATTTGTCCAAAATAGTTTGGGGATCCCTGTTTTAAAGTTTTGTTGGAATAAACTAGTAAGTTCGCCAAACGTGAGAATGTTTGTGTTGGGTATTTGGTAATTGTGGCTGTTTGTAGCAAACACAAAGCATGAGGAGCCGGCTTTATATTTAATTCAGCTGTATATTGTTTGGGTCGCTATAACCAATTTTCTACTATTTTTGTAAATTTTACCTTGCAAACTCGTCACTTTTAAAAAAAATTATTAATGTATTTGCAAAATAAAATTGACTTCAATTTTTTAAAAAAAAAACAATGAAAAATAGAAAAAATCACAAATCATTTGATTAGATTTTTTTTCCTTATAAAAATTTTGCAATGAAAGAAATTGCTTAATTTTATATATTAAGTTACTTTTACAGGTTTTGGAAGAATAAAAAATGGTTTTTTTTTTAGTCATACAAGTCAGCAAAGATTATTTTTAGAAATATCAAGATGTACAAATATTAATGTAGTTTGACTTAATTGAAAAAAAAATACAAATAAGGAAAGGAAAAGTTTAATCGTTTTTAGTCTTAATTATCTACAGTAAGATCGTTTTTTTTTTTTACATTTTTATTAGTAAAAAAAATACATGACATAAAATACATATAATCAAATTTTTTTTTAAATTATAAAAGTCTTACTTTAAGATTTTTTTTTACAAATTTCCATTAATTTTTTCCAAAAGTTATACATTTATAAACTTGAGCATTTAATTATATTTTTCTTATATGGATGGATGGATGTTCGTTAGAAAGGTATCTCCGGAACGACTCAACGGATTTTAATAAAATTTGGCACAGATATATAACATAGTCTGAAAGAACAAAAACTTAGTCTATGTAAGTTTTTTTAAATTCCACGCGGACGATGTCGCGGAAGACAGCTAGTTAATTATATAAAATTATTTTAATGTTCTATCATGTCAAATGTAGGTTAAACTTAATTATTCATACAGGAACGTTTTATTATAAATCATACCTACTAATACAAGAAAACTATAGTAAATCATATGGGGGGCGCTACTGTGTTATTATAACTGTCACTTTCATAAAATTTCACTGCGGGAACACTTTGATATAATTATGTCTCTTTCTTTACAAAAAGCACAACGAAAAGAGCAAAAAGGTTGACTATTAGTATTAATAAAGTAATTTAACTCTTAGTTTAAATTAAAGGTTATGAAATCCTTAAAGACTTAAGATGGTGGTGGTCGGTAATTTTTAACACCTTCCATACGTTTCTTTCTACGCTCCGATGGTATTGCACCTTTAGGTTTAGTTATCACATGAGGTGGTTTCTTGTGGAGTTCTGGATTGTATGATACGCAACAATCCTGTCACATATCAAATAAAGATAACTGTTAGCAACGGAGAACAATTCTACTTCTCTTCCTACAATCTTACTAATATTATAAATGCGAATGTTTAGATGGATGTTTGTTTGAAGGTATCTTTAAAACGGCTCAACAGATCTTGATGATATTTGGCACAGATGTAGAATAGTCTGGAAGAACACATAGGCTACTTTTTTTTAATTCCACGCTGATAAGAGTTGCGGGCAACAGTTAATTTAATAAAATAATGTAGACTTGGTGAGTATCTTCTTCCTCTGCCTCTATGAGGTCAACTTTCTTCTCTTATAAAGGTAATTATATATATATATATATATATAATTACCTTTATAAGAGTACCTATATATATATATATATATATATATATATATATATATATATAATTGGGAATGGTAGCCTGATGGAATACCACAACCACACAGAAGACGGGCGTCAATGGAAGCAATTCCACATTTCAACTGATGAAAGTGAGTTGTAGAGGCTTAATTTTAGTCCTCTTTCCTTCCCTTTAATTTGACTTAATTGAGGATGTAAAGGGCAATTATTCTCTTCCTATGCGTCTCTCCTCCGTCAATTAAAGATATGATCTAAGTAATAAATCTGGAATTTCAGATATCTATTTGCTATTCAGTTGGCTACTTTCTTATTAACCTTCTAAAAAATCCAAGGTTTTATAAATTTAGGTAAAATATATTAGAAAATATCAAAGCTGTACTCACATCGTCCCAATTTTCTTCGGTAGGCACAGCAGGGGCTGGTGCAGCGAGACCCACTGTCGGTCTATAGTCATCGTCAGTTATATACAGTTGAGTGTCCAGCATAAATCGTTTCGGACATACTGTTATGTGATGCTGGAATATTACAGAAAAAATTAAGAATTTACACTGTTCATGTCGTCAGGAGCGTGTTGGCTCAGAGGTTAAACACTTGATTTGCAATCTGTAAGTCCTAGGTTCGAATCCCGCCATGTACCAATGTGTTTTTCGATTTACATATGTACATTTATCCAACATTCTTGCAGTGAAGGAAAACATTAGGATGGAACCTGCACATATCTGAGAAGAAGTTATATGATATGTGTGAAGTCAACCCACACTTGGCTGTGGTTGACTATGGCCTAGTCACATCTAACTTAGGGTAGGCTCCGAGCCCCTCAGTGAGGATGTATAGTGAGTTGATGATGATGTGAAGTAAATGCTTAGGGCAATGAGGTTGAAACTAAGTTGAAGTTGAATAACTGAATCATGCAGACTCAAGCCATTTAAGTGAAACTCGGGTTAGACATCTCTATAAGTGAAAAAAATACCTCAATCCTTGGAATTCTACTTTAAAAATACTCACATCTAATTCAGGTTCGTTCACAACATGTGTTGCATCAAATGGGCAACTAACTTTATTACCCTTGACATACTGCTTCGCACATTTTTGTAAATGTGTTTGTAATTTATATTTCTCCACTTGATGTGCTGGATTATATGGACAAGTCATCATTGTAAATGGGCTGGGATCTGCCATAACTGAAACTTAGATTGAATGTTCTCTTTTATTCTAGACTAGCTGTCGTCCGCGCGCAGTTAAAAAAAACATAATAGTGGTATGAATTTCTTCTCGCCTTTTAAACCTTCCCTAGACCTCCATGAACATTTCAAGACCAAGATTAGATAGATCCGTTCAGCCATTCTCGAGTTTTAGTGAGACTAATGAACAGCAATTCATTTTTATATATATAGATTGAATTGGTAATCAATGTAATGTCTATCTGAGAATTAGTTTATACCTAATCAATGTAAAACAAACGAGATAGAGTAAAATGTCATCATATCTTACTAATATTATAAATGCAAATATTTAGATGAATGTTTGTTTGAAGATATGTCCAGAATGTCTCAATGGATCTTGATGAAATTTCGCACAGATGTAGAACATAATCTTGAAGAACACAAAGGCTCACGAATCACAGGCGAAATCTAGTTAGCTTATAACTAGTATTGTGAGCATCAAGTGATGCTCACAATGTCCCCACAGGTAATCTTAAATATAAAATTCTCGTGTCACGGGGTTCAAACTTGAACTCCTCCGAAAAGGCTTGACCGATTCTCATGAAATTTTGTCAGCATATTCAGTAGGTCTGAGAATTAGACAACATCTATTTTTCATAACCCGCCTTCAATTAATTTTTTTTTTAACTGCGCGCGGACAGAGTCGCGGGCGACAGCTAGTGTTACAATACAACGGGGTTTGTTATTCTAAGCCCTAGAATTTGTAATTATTTTCTTGTATCCCTCATTCAATTTATATTCTAACTTTTAATAGATATGTAATATTAAACTTTTTTATAAATTTTTCACTGGATCTTTTAGTACTCATTTAGTACTGGTATTAAATTATGATCCAAACTGTGGACACTGTAAAAGGTTTTTGCTCTTTGTTCTAAACAATAATCGAGTTGTTTGTCAAATATTAAATATTACCTACCTAATTCTTTATTAGATATTAAGATTTACCTAGGCACTATCTTTGACAAAAAAAACTTTTTATATTCTACTTTTTCTTACATTTAGTCAACTATTAGTAACATATAAAATGCATTTGTTGTGCGTTTTAAAACATCTTACATGTTGATTAATTTTACCACATGCGTTAAAATGTTTCTGAAGCAACAGGTAACTTTGACATCGTCGACAAAATGTAAAACTACCAAAGTGAAAGCTATATCGAGAAAAGACAAAAAACAAGCAAATTTGTTGAATTATAACAGGAATTACTTCAGAACACTTCATTGTTTATCTATACTGCATTTTTCATAAGATTTTTCTGAAAAATATATTTTTAAATAACGTGTTTACCTTTAGATCCTTATTTGTTCGCTCTGCAAAATGAATGACGACAAGAAGTTTCTGTAAACTACTTTTAACGCTATAAATATTTAAGTATTCTGATAATTCAGTCAATTTGATATTGGGATTGTATTGGAAATATTTAGGAAAAATACGACGTGCGCCGTTGACAAATAAGTTCAGAGAAGAAATCTTAATTTGTTTGACATTTGTGTATTAAAATCATAAATCGTTTTATTCAAACCATAGATAATTAAAATAGGTTTTTTTTAATCTGAGTACTTCAGTGTTTCAAACAGAATAGAATATATAAATTGAGTGATACCAGCTTTTAAAATTAGAGCGAATAAATTCTGAAATAAACTCTAGAATGAGCACCAGGACACGTTTAAATCAATAATCATGAGCCTAAGTTCTTTTTAAGTAATTGCTAAGATTATCTACTTGCTAATTTATTATTTTTCTTGATAATTTCCAGTTTCCAGGTGAAGAAGGTAGTAGTGATACTTGCCTATTCTATGTTTTCTGAAGTTTGACCGTTTCGCCGTTTTATTTTGACATTTACAAATTACAATTTAGATTTTTTTATTTATTTGTTTGTAATTAACTAAGATAAAGACGATAAAGAATAGACCTATATTATATACTTGGTCCTAGGTAATTAAGCGAGAGATAATTTGTAAAAATAGTTCAAAATGGAAGATGTTTTAAAGGAGCCCATACAACTTTCGAAAGGAATTAATTTAAAGTAAGAACATTACAAAATTATTGTTTTATGAATTTAAATTTCAATGATCTTTTTTTTCCTTAGAGTAACCTGACCACCATTATATCCACAGTTAACGATATTTATAAACATTCTATACTAAATTAAGTTATATCTTAAAATAAAAACAAGTACAGTCTAACCTGGATAAGCGAAAGTCTAAGGGACCGCGATATTTTCTCGTTTTTAAAGGTTTCTCTCTTACCTGAGTTTCTTACATATCCAGGTTCATCTTACAGGTATGAATACATCTACGTCATGGTTTGCTTGTTACAGGGAACTATTTACATCAGAAACGGAGTTCCACATTGATACAGACTTTAAAAAGAAGAGGCCTGATTCCTTATTAAATATGAACAATGATTTAATTCTAGATACTGATGAAGATGACAGGTAATTGCTACAATACAGCATTAATATAAAAGCTAATACTTGATGGGAGAGGGGACTTATACAAAGGCAAAATGTCTATTATATCTCTCCTGTCCATTAATGGTAGACCACAAGTCAAAACTTGTTAACTTGCAGCTGATGTCAATAGGACATACCTTCCCTAGTTTACTGAAACCAGTGTTACCTGTAGCCTATATGTTTGACAGATTTTTAAGTGTCATTTGACATATAAATTATATTCTGTAGAGGAGAGATCATTTTTTTAATTAGGTAGAAATTAAAAAGAGAAGTGACCGCTGCCTATAGATATTCCCAATTGCAGAAGGCAGACACACGGAAATAGAATATTTCACCTTCTTATGTGTCCCCTCCTTAAAATCCACTTTTCCTTCACATTATTGTGTGAGTACAAAAGGAAAAGAGTACTCAACTTTATTTCCCCCTTTATTGTGCATCCTGCCAGGTATATATATAGCACTTGATTCAGCACTTGGTAGGCACTTGGACCTGCTGAAGTACGTTTTGTAGTTAAGTATGCTTGAATTGCTGAAGTAGGCCTAATTTTAGTTCACTTTCCCTTCTCATCCTTTTTATAAGGAGAGAATGGGAAGGGGAAAATGGATTTCGACGATCGAGGGTATGCATAGGAAGGGATTATATCCTCTTTCTGTCTGTCCCCTCCTCTGCCAGTTAAAGGTACACAATGCATCTGCAATTGCAGATACGTATTTTTGTGGCCGTTTACTCGTTTCAAAAATAATTATGAAAAAAATGCATTAGAGTAATATAGAAGTACAGTCAGTTTGATTTATTAATTGTTTTATGTTCATTGTTGCAGTGACGCTGAAGATATTCTGAAGAATATTGAAAGTTCAACAGAACAGATGATGCTATCTTCACCAGAATATCATTCGTTTAAAGATTTAGCTGCTAAAATGATTGATTGTGTACCAACTGGTGATGTAAAGATGCTTATTATTGAAGAAGGTTAGTTTACATTGCTCAGAAATCTTTAAAGGTTGAATAGAAGCTCGGCAGAATTCATATGAAGTTCTATTGTGAGACTGATATAATATCTATCTATATATATAAAAGAAAGTCGTGTTAGTTACACTATTTATAACTCAAGAACGGCTGAATCGATTTGACTGAAAATTGGTGGGCATGTAGCTTAGAACCAGGAAACGGACATAGGTTAATTTTTACCCCGTTTTCTATTTTTTTTATTCCGCGCGGACGGAGTCGCGGGTAAAAGCTAGTTGATATTAAAAGTAGGTAATTTGGCTTTGGAGGGTCTGAGGTAACGGTTAATTTTGGAAAAGGGGGTCACTTGTCCAAAATAATTTGGGGATCCCTGATCTAGAACCTATGTTTTTTTTTATATTGAATAAGCTAGCACTATCCCACCTGATGAAATGATGATGTGGTCTAAAGATGGTACGCGCTAGCTTTGTAAATGTCTGTTCTTTCTATGTGACATAGTTTTTTCTTAACGAGAGAGTTTATTTTGATTCATATTACTTCCTTGAGTTTTTTAATTAAAGCGTAAAGTGTTCTCGTGGTTCTGCGGGTTCTATCTGCGGGTACCATAGTTAGTAGTTGGGGCTCAGTTTTCCGCAACTCCAAAACAAGCGTGTATTTTGCGTGAAGGCAGGCTGTGGGTTACTCCAGCCAGCCCAGCTCGCCAAAGAACCCCAGCAGTCCCTTAATCTGCGGGTACCATTTTTAATGACTTAGGATAATTTTTTACTTAAACTTATGAAACACTAGCTTTCGCCCGCGACTCTGTTCGTTAAAAATTTAACATAATAAGTAGCCTATGTATTCTGATAGTCTATGATCTATGTATTTGTCAGATTTCATTGAGATCTGTTTAGTTTTTCCGGAGATATCTTGAAACAAATATCCATCCATCCAAACATTTACATTTATAATATTAGTAAGATTTCAACCAAATATATTAAACTTACAAAACATTCACATAAACCTTACATTTTCCCATATAAACTTTCATCTCCAATTCTGTATTGTTTTGCACACTTTATAGTAAAACTTTCCACTTACTGGAAACTTTGAACTTAAGTTTCCATACAACATTTTAACCCCTTTACAACTCTTGTTCACATTATAAAATAGCCTTTATTAGTGTGAAAGCAAGACATACAGACCAGGGTTACTTTCGCATTTATAATATTAGTAAGGATTATGTATTTTTAGTTGTTATGAATACAGATTGTATTATATTACCTCTTTTAGGCGATGGTCCCTTAGTACCAGTAGATGCTGAAGTTACTTTACACTACGCTGCTTATTGGGAGAAAGCTATAATACCATTTGATTCAACACTTACAATGAATTCTGGCATGCCACTGGTATGTAGAGTACATTTCTATCATCAGCTCACTGTACGTACCCACTGAGGGGCTCGGAGCCTACCCTAAGGGGTGATTAGGCTGTAGTCAACCACGTTGACCCAATGCGAGTTGACTTCACACATATCATTGAATTTCTTCTCAGATATTTGCAGCGTCAAGATGTTTTCCTTCATTTTTTTATACTCATAAAGAGGGAAGATTTGTTTGTTTGCATTGAATAGACTTCTAAACTGAACTGATATGAAAAATTCTTTCACTGTTTGCAAGCTACACTGTCTCTGAGTGACATTAGTGAATAAGGTAGACCATTAGCGTAGATTTCATACTAAAAATACTACTTTTCGCCTCTGAATGTATTCTTTAAAAGCAAACATTCCAACCCTTATTTTTTATTTACAGCATATACGTTTAGGATCAGGCAGCGTGTTGCTAGGTTTAGAAATAGGTCTGACAGCAGTCAGGGGACCTAAAGCTAGGTTCCACTTATTGCTGCAGCCTAAAGTTGCGTGGGGGGAGAAGGGAGCCCCACCCCGTGTGAAACCTGAACCTGCATTGTTTGTAATTGTGTTGTATAATGTTAGAGATACGCAGGCTGGAAGTAGGTGAGTGTTTTTTTATTTAATTTAATCTTTGCAGGTCTTGGCAAAGAGTAGACATGTTAAGCATTTTTATTCTTATTAATCTGTGAATGTCTATACAAAGAGTAGACATGTATATATTTTTTAATTGTTATTTATTTGTATTCTATAATATTAAAAAAGGGTATCTATTCGCGCTGCTATCGGGATTAGTCCTGTCACAAAATATATAAAAACCTACTAAAAATACTCTTAAAGGTAAAAATACAAGGCAGCTACAGTACAACAAGGATCTTTTGACACTTTTGGAACGAAGTTCCTTATCGCGCGTTGTGAAAGGGGGGGGGGGCTAGACGGAAAAAATTCTTACGAAAAGTTGTCACGACACTTTTTGCTATAGACGAATGAGCGCTACTTCACCATGGCAACGACGTGACAATATATAACGAAAATTCATAGAAATAAAATGTACTTCTTGTGAAGACTTAAGTTTTTTATTCATAGAATAAACATTGGCTCCTTCACTAATTAATTGAAAGGAACTTCGTTCCATCCGGGTGTGGAACGGATGTGGTGTGTGTCCAACACACCTCTCAAGTTTTTTTGACATTGCCAGGGGGGCGCTAATGAGCTGACATAATTTAGTTAGGCTTATGCCCACCGGTTCAGATAACATTGTCGGTCTATAAGTTTAAATATATGTCGATGGGTTCTATGTAATAAGGGTCAAAGTAACAAATTGATGATTTTTACTTTTTTATATTAAAAGCTCAAAGTAGACCAAGTGTGGAGGAATTTACTTGACCAGGCTCAGGCCCACCCGCGGCTGTAGCGCCTCAGATGATGATGATGATTTTAAAAGCTAACTCTTAGTTTAGTTAACATGCACTAAACATAAATACACATTTACATTTGTAACTGTTATTTTTTTGCTGAAATAAAAGGGCCTATGTGGTCTATTTTCCTATATAGTTGTAACTTTGAGAGTGTCTCCTGTAAAGTTGTCAATTTGCACATTGACTCTTATATATTTTTTTAATATTGTTAAGGAAGTTCAGAAAAGAGTAGACATATTAATCTGTTTTTTTTTTAAAGTGAAGAATCTTAACTGATTTTGAATATGTTTTATTTTCTTTAAGATTCAATGACCTACCGATGGAAGAACAGAAGAAATTTGAAGTAACAATAAGAACTGTGAAATCATTACATGCGCAAGCTAAAGAATTGTTTAATAAAAAGAAATATAAAAAAGCCATACAAAATTACCAACAATCCCTTTCAGTGCTACGAATATCACAACCAAATAATGAATCCGAAGAAAATGAAGTTAAAAAACTTAAAATAGTTGTCTTTGTGAATCTAGCAGTGTGTTATTATAAAATAGACAAACCTAAATACGTAATAAATATGTGCGAAAATTTAGATCAAATTATTGATATAGAAAGTCATTGTAAAGCATTATTTTATTATGGTAGAGCATACGAAATGTTAGGTAAAAGGGAAGAGGCACTAAAATATTATAATAAAGCATTAAAATTAGAACCGAAAAATAAAGAAATTGGCAAAGCGTTAGTCGATTTTGAACGTTATGTTCAAGAGTCATCGAAAAAGGAGAAGGAAATGTGGCAGAACGCTTTTAAGGCGACACCACAGAAAAAAACAGATGTTGTCTATGACGTGGATGAAGATTTTCAAAATGGCGTCCGGGAGATGTGTCAAAATTTGGTTGAGAATGAAGGTTGCGCTCAATTCGAGTTGCCAACTGGTCTAACTAGGAACGAATTGGATTTTTTGAAAGCGTTAGTAACTGAATTTGATGGACTAGTTGTCGATGAAGAGGGCGAAGGAAAAAGAAAAAAAGTGACTGTGGTAAAACTTTAGTTATGAGTTAAAACGAAATAGTATATTTTGTAAGTTGATTTTAAGCGTAAAAAATGTATAAAGATTTTTTATTATATTTAAAAAATTGTTTTATTACCATTTATTATATTAATTATAAAGATGTTTGTGAACAGATATGAAATAAAATGTTGGCGATATCTGAAGTCACCTTTTCTTAGTGATAAGGCCGCAAAAAAATCCACAGATGATTATCTGTGGTATTTAATCATTTTATTCGAATTATTGGTAAATTTGAGTAAGTTTCGTAACTTAAATATCGAAGTAATTAATTTAATTTTATACAAATTTGCCCTATATTTTTTAAAAGCAAGATATAGAAAAATTATAAAAAAATTAACAATAGAAAGAAAAACACATGTAAAATGGAACGCGTCGGAGTTTGACATTTAACGTCAAAGTCGAAAAACATTGACGCGTTGGCTTAAATTTAGTTTCACAATCCTGTTTTCGAAAAACTCACGTAGAAACATTTATGTTATCGTTAAATTTAATCGATAAGCCGCCTATCGACTATTCGTCCACGTAGTGTTAATACCAGGTAACTTGATTCTCCATACTTTAGTCACGGTTAGTACTTACGTGTATTTTTTCGTTTACCATTTTTAACTTATATTCAAACTTTTATAAGTAAGAGTTGAAATAGTAAGTAATGTTTCTTAATTAATTAAACATTTCGTGAATAAGGTTTACAATTTCAAGATAATCTCAATCGGCATTTATTTTATAAGTAAGCTATAAAAATACTTTCGTAAATACCAGATTTAAAACTAAAAATTAAAAATATGCTTCTTATAAAAGGCGAAAGTGAAAAGAGTTTTTAAGCTAGAGTATAATAATGGGAAGTAAAAAGGTTTTATGCAACTTTAGTTTTAATATATGAAGCTTTCTTTTCAGCCAGTAATATGTTGAGGTTATTACTTGTTGCTGCATTCGTGCAGTGTTCATTATCACAACAATATCAACAGAAAGTCGCCCCTGGAGTTCCTCCACAGAATTATCAGGTACTAAAATATTCTTTTATTTTAAAAGTAAATCTTTTAAAAGTGTTTATTGTCAAAAGCTACTAAGAAGATTTCATTTTTTTTAACTAGCTGTCGCCCGCGATTTCTGCGCGGAATTAAAAAAAAACTTAATATGTAAATTTCATTAAGATCCATTAAGCCTTTCTGGAGATACCTTCAAACAAATATCATTATCCATCCAATTAAAAAAAAGTAAAAAAACCTAATAACTAGTCTATGGATTCTTCCAGACTATGATCAAAATTGATGCCAAATTTCATCGAAATCCATTGAGTTGTTCCGGAGATACCTTCAAACAAACATCTATCCATCCATCTATTTGCATTTATAATATTAGAAAGGTTATAACAAAACATTGCAAAAGTTCAACCCTGCTTTCAACTTTCAACCCTATTTTTGTGTTAAAATTTACCTATCTCCTTTCTCTGGCTCTATACTATCTGTGTACCAAATTACATTTAAATCTGTTCAGTAGTTTTGCTGTGAAAGTGAGATAGACAGACAGATTTACTTTCGAATTTATTTAACATTAAGGATTTAACTTTTTTTTTCTTCTAGAACTACCAGCCACCACCTCCTCCTCCACCACAGCAAGTAAGTTGTAGAAATTTTTTTGTTCTATCTAAAAAAGTTTCTATAGAAAAAAAGCACTTTGTTTTTACTTTTTATTGTATTTGTTATTGTTTTGATGTACATTAACATTCTCTTTCTTATTATCATAGCACATGGGTATTATTTTTTCTTTAGTTTTTTAATTTTCAAAACCATAGATTACAATTTCACCTGACATTAAGTGATTTGGTTGAAAGTATGGGGCTTGTTTGTAAAGCACCTGATCAACATACTGTTCAAACATTCATGTTTATAATATTCATCATCATCAGCTCACTATACATCCCCATTGCGGGGCTCGGAGCCTACACAAAAATAGAGGTGACTAGAACATAGTCAACCACGCTGGCCCAGTGCGGGTTGATTGACTTCACACATATCATTGAATTTCTTCTCAGATATGTGCCGGTTGCATCACGATGTTTTTTCCCTTCACAGTGAAAACGTCGGATGTACATATGTAAATCGAGAGTCGAAAAACACATTGATACATGGCAGGATTCGAACCCAGGATATAATATTAGTAAGATTTAATTTCATCATCTTCCAGCAATACCAACAACAGCCACCACAGCAACAATTCCAACAACCACAACAGATGCAACAACAACATTATCAGCAACAAGTTCCGGTGCAACAAATACCTGTTCAAGTCTCACCGCAACAAGGACATGCTCACCACGGTGGTAAGTTTCATTAATACGTCATAAATCACAAACATGACTTAACGGCTAAAGTTAATGTGGAGAAGAAGTGCATAGAGTCATGGTCAGGTGTAAAAAATAAAATAAATCATTAAGTTATTTTTTTAATTCTTCGCGGACGGAGTTGCGGGAGATAGCTAGGAATTAATAAAATTTGTGTAAATTTTCAGATCCTCAACTTTTAAATCCGGCTAACATAGCTCAGGAAAGAGAGTAAGTATCCAGACCTTTTATCTCTTACATCTATCTATATCTATATATATAAAAGAAAATCGTGTTAGTTACACTATTTATAACTCAAGAACGGCTGAATCGATTTGACTGAAAATTGGTGGGCAGGTAGCTTAGAACCAGGAAACGGACATAGGATAATTTTTACCTCGTTTTATATTTTTTTTTATTCCGCGCGGACAGAGTCGCGGGCGACAGCTAGTATATATGTAATTCTTGAGGAATATTTATGTTTTATATATATAACCAGAGCGTCGGTGGCTTTGGGGTTAAGCACTTGACTTGCAATCTGCAGGTCCTGGATTCTGTCATGTACCAATGTGTTTTATATTTACATATGTACATTTATGTGACGTTCTTAAGATGAAGGAAAACATCGTGATGTAAATATCTGAGAAGAAATTCAATGATATGTGTGAAGTCAACTCGCACTTGACTGTGGTTGACTATGACATAGTCATCTCTAACTTAGTGTAGACTGTGAGACCCTCAGTGGGGATGTATAGTGAGCTGATGATGATGATATATAACTAGCTGTCGCCTGAACTCTGTTTGTGTGTAAAAAAAACTTAATAAGTAGTCTATGTATTCCACCAGACTATGTTCTACATCTGTGACAAATTTCATCAAGATCCGTTGAGCTCCATCTTAACATTCGCATTATAAATGGATGGATGGATGATTCGAAATATAAGGATATACTCTTTCTAATTAAATAGTTATTTGACAATTTTTTTTTACAGCCATATTAAAGAGCATATGGATGTACCAATTGATACATCAAAAATGTCCGAACAAGAATTACAGTTTCATTATTTCAAAATGCATGACGCTGATAATAATGATAAACTTGATGGATGTGAGCTGATCAAATCATTAATACATTGGCATGGTGAGTGTTTTTCATTATTTACACACTTTAATATTATATTACACACTCTTACATTGTTATTACACACTCTCAAATTGATATTACACACTTTTAAATTAAATATTTATCTATATTTTAAATTTTATTCTCACATACTCTGTTATTTATCACAATATTTTATCACAGTGATAATTACTTTTACTTTTTTCACACTTTTACACAGTTTACACATTTCTAAACGTAATTTTTTTCGTGATAATTATTGTTACACACTTTTTCATTCTAATATTTATCAACTTTTCACTTTGAACACACTTTCAAATACACTCAAACCTGGATAAGCGAGAGTCTAACGGAACGCGATATTTTTGTCGCTTGTAGAGGTTTCTTTCTTACCCGAGTTTCTCGCTTATAGAGGTATCTCGCTCGCTCACTTATCCATGTTAGATTGTACACATTTTCACTCTAGAAGTGTGTAATTTTTTTTCTATTTAAAGTGTCAATTGAATTAGGGAAAAAATAGAGGATTAAAAATTGTTGTAAATATATTTTTTCAGTTGATGATATTGATTTTGGATGTAAATTTTTTTTTATGTCTATAATATGTTTGTTTTGGGTTTTTTTTTCGCTTTGTGGGGGGATGAAATTTGTTTTTTTGGGATTATGTTGTTTTTTTTTTTTGGGCAATGTCATATTGGGATAGTATGAGAGTACTTTAAAATATATTTTTTTTTACTTTTTTGTCGTTAAGGTTAAGTTGAAAATGTTAAAATGTTTATAATAAATTTGTAAAATTTTTTTTAGTATGTGTTTAATATTTTTAAAAAACTAAAAAAAATCTCTCTCCACTATTTTTTTATGGAATAAATAAAAAAAACTAAAATTCATCCAAATGTTGTATATAACGGCGTAATTAAAGTACTTACTACTCTTGTAGTGTGCTTTTTTTGGATACGAAGTGGGTTACAAATTTAATTCCTCGACTAGAAATTTAATATTTCCCATATTATAATGTTATTTAAAGTACTTTCATACATTCATATTTTATTAGTGTTTTTTTTTTGCATAGATAATAAATAATTATGCTTAAAAAATTTTTACTTGTTTAAGAACGTTGGTCGTTTTTGATAATGTCAAATGTGACATTTTAAATTGTCTTGAAATCTAAATTAATTTTTCGCTAAAGTCATAATTAAAGTCTACTTAATTTATTAATTATTTATTATCTATACAAAAATGGTGCAAAACTACTCAACCACTGGACATGTAACGTTCCTAAAAAACGTCAATCGAAGTTACTTAATTAATATGACGTTAATCAAATAGGCACAAAATATCATTACGTATAACCTGTCCAGTGGATTCAGTTCGCGAAACTCATTACAGTGTTTGTTTTTATGTGTTGCCATCGTGCTGCTGGGGAAAAATACCAAAAAAAAATTAGAACAAGGTCATAAACAGCAACCACAAGCTGGATCACCACCTGTGGGTGAGAAAATATTCAATGATGATGAATTAACAAATTTAATAGATCCCATTTTAAATATGGACGACCATAATAGAGATGGTTTTATTGATTATCCAGAATTTGTAAGAGCACAACAGAAGAGTCAGAATAAAGATTGAATGTGAAGTCGGTTTATAATCTAATTAGATTATTTATAAAAAAAAAAAATCTTTACTAATATAAAGTTGATTATTAAGTGTCTTTAACACAACATCTTTTTTTTTAATTAATTTGGTGTATAGTAAAAAAAATCATGACATTTTTTTCAAAAAAAAAAATGATTATTACCTAAAAACGGCAACACTCTTAAGGTCTCTTTAATTAAAGATTATGCATGAAAGGCTATTTGTTTTAAGCGACATTTTTTGCGATATTTACTTATATATATATATTCAGAATCAGGGAATTTTTCTGATTCTGAATATATATATATATATATATATGTATATATATATATATATGTAAGTTAATATCGCAAAAAATGTCGCTTAAAACAAATAGCCTTTCACCCCTCGATATAATTTTGTCTATATTTATGTTCGGTTTATATGTTTTTTTTTTTAAAGTCTGATTATAAACTGACGGAATTCGTATTAAAAATATAAACATTCCTTGAACACAGTTGAGATTCTACATTTTTTAATTTTTTTACTCAAATAGTAGATTTTTTAACTACGGCAACATTGTCAATTATGTATTGAAAAGTTAACTTTAAATGATAAGTCACAAAGTTGTGTTTTTTTTCTTCGAGCATTCAAAGACAATTTTGTATATTTTGGTTGTTATTTTTTTTTCTGTTTTCGTATAAGTGCTTCCATTTTAAATATACAAATTTTGAGAGTGAATAAATATAAAGCCTTTCGTACACTAACGTAAATCTTCGATACTTGGAGATTTTAGTCGCTAAATGATTTACGTAATAAAATATCATAGAAATCACAACTTCGTTTATATGTCGATGGCTTAAGAATAAAGATCAATGTACAAATTGACAACTTTACAGGAGAAGCTCTCAAAGTTACAACCATATATGAAAATAGCTCGCATAGGTTCTTTTACTTCAGCAAAAAATACACATTTACACATGTAAATGTGTATTTTGTTGTGCATGTTGTTAACTAAACTAAGAGGTAACTTTTAATATAAAAAAGTAAAAATCATTAATTTGTTACTTTGACCCTTATACATATACATCGACATATTTAAACTTATAGACCGACAATGTTATCTGAACCGGTAAGCATAAGTCGAACTAAATTATGACAGGTCACTAGTGCCCCCCTGACAATGTCAAAAAAGTGTCATAAGATCCTTGTTGTACTTTAGCTGCCTTGTATTTACCTTTAAGAGTATTTTGTCCCTTATACATAGGATCCATCGGTTTAGATCTGTCATCTGCAATGTTGATCGTTCGCAACTTGTTTGTCAGTATCGTGAGAAAAGTCTCTGCGATTTTCAAAATGGCGGATCAAATCTATATAGTTGATATGTTGTTTTGTGTTGAATAGACGACTCACGTCGACGATTTTTGTGATTTACTTCGCCTTGTGTACGAAGGGCTTTAGAATTTCTTTGCAGTGACAGTTGTATTTCAACAAAGTAATGTTCGGTGATTGGTCGAAATTTGGATATAGTTTTTTTTTTTTTTTTTTTACAAAAAAATGGCTTTGTATTTTTCTGCATCAATTTTATTCAAGTATTTTTTTTTAAATTTAAACAGCATTTAAATATTAGAATAGAAGAAATCTTTTCACTCTCAAAAGTTGTATTTTACTCGAATATTTTATATATAAGTTTTTGTCTAATTTAAAATATATATATATATTTTTTCTAAGTCCAATCCTGTTTATAGTTTGCCAAACATTTCATCAAATGTTTGATATATATGCCAAATTTATTAAGTAAATATTTTTTGATTCGGACGTGATCGTTTCGAAGGGGGCATCACCGTGCCCCCAGATTTACTACAGGGGTAATAAATTTAACTCTAGAGTGATTTTTTTTTGCTACCTTTTCCTAATAAAATACATTTAATCACATTAAAAAAAAATTAAAAATGATTAAAATTGTGCAGTCTGTAGATTTATTAAATAAAGTTACGAAATCCGGAGAAAAAAAATAAGGCGAAAAAAAAGTACACCGGAGATTATTTGTTGGCGTAAACTCAGTGTTGTCATGTCAAATATCAAGTGACATTTAGTAAATCGATTCTCGGGTAAACGTCAAAATTGTATAAAGTACTCTATACGTCATATATACTATATAAAGACAATTTTTTTTTAATTATTATTTCTATCGCTTTTATATATGTGTGAAATTTCTAGATAATTTAGAATTGGATTATCTAACTACTTAACTATCTCCACTATTCTCTTGTGATATTATTTTTCCTTTGAAGAATACATTATTTTTTTTTCTTTAAATTGAAACTCATTTGATGAGTGTTTGTTTTGTATAAAGTGAATAAAAGATGATTTGTTTAAATATTTATTGTATAGTTATTACCTTACTAAAAAAAACCCCCTAAATCTTTTTTAAATTTAATTTCGCGCCTTTTTTTTTTGAGTGTTTGACAGTTGACGTTTATAGGGAAAAAATAACAGGTGCTATGTTACGTTGTGTGTTGCGTTTTTTATAACCGTTAATAAAACGGTTTATAGAAAGCAATTTAAATCAAGTCGTTTTTTTTAATTTAAAGACGTGAATTTAGTATAACAAAATATGTTTAAATAATAAAGTCTATTACAGAAAAATGTAGCCTTTGTATGAATAAAAAATGTCACAGATCAATGTTTTTTATAGCCTTACATATAGACTTCTAAAAAAAAGACAAATTTTAATACCAATCTTACTAATATTAAACATCTAACTGGTGTTTTCTTACTAAGTTCTATTTTGATTTGATGCAAAATCTTGCTGACCAAGTAATTTTGCAGCTCATTAACAAAAAAAAAAAAACAGAACTATATTGAAATGGTTTTGGACCTTACTAACTTCAAAAATGTATAACTGAAATATAACTTACGATAAATCATGTCTGTCATGTGACAGATCTAGACTTTTTTTTAATTCGTTATTTAATAGCTTCGGAGAGAATGCTTTTTGCCTAAGGAGGTCTAATATCAGTCGATATTTTTTTGGTTTTTTATAATTAACCAATAGTTATATAGTTACTACATGTCGTCCGCGACTCCGTCCATGCGGAATAAAAAAATAACATAATAAGTAGTGTATGTGTTCTTCTAAACTATGTTCTACATCTGTGATAAATTTCATCAAAATCTGTTGAGACGTTCTGGAGATATCTTCTAATAAACATCCATCTAAACATTCGCATTTATAATATTAGTAAGACTAGCTGTCGTTCGCGACTCTGTCCGCGTGGATGAAAAAAATCTTAATAAGTAGCCTATGTGTTCTTCGAAACTATGTTCTACATCTGTGACAAATTTCATCAAGATCTGTTGAGACGTTCCGGAGATAACTTCAAACAAACATCTAAACCAGGGATTCCCAAAATGGTCGATATCGAACTTTAAGCATTGCTAATTCTCACTCTGTCTCCTATTCACCTAAGTCAGAATGAAAAATAACAATCTGTAGCATCTGTTTTAAGTTAACGGACCATTATGAATAAGGGGGTTGATCTTAAAAGTAGGTAATTTAGCTTTGGGGGTCTGAGGTAACAGTTTATTTTGAAAAAAGGGGTCGCTTGTCCAAAATAGTTTGGGGATCCCTGTTGAACATTCGCATTTATAATGTTAGTAAGAAAACTAGTCTAGATTTTTTACAGAAGGCAGCGGTATAAGTATACATAGAAGTCTAGATTTGGAAGAAGCTATACCAGTTGTGGATAAGTTGTTGTATCAAATGGATGTTGATAACGATGGATATGTTGATTGGCCAGAATTAAAAGTTTATCATGCTAGAATCTAGAATCTAGATTATATGAGATGTAAAAGACGAAATTGAAAAAATACAGTTTTAAAATGGAGGAATAAAATTTTGTTTGTATTTTTTTTAATATAACTTTATATATAATGAGCTGTTGCTCTCGACTTCGTCAGTTTAATCTTACTAATATTATAAACTAGCTTTTACCCGCGACTCCGTCCGCGCGGAATAAAAAAAAAAAGAAAACTGGGTAAAAATTATCCTATGTCCGTTTCCTGGTTCTAAGCTACCTGCCCACCAATTTTCAGTCAAATCGATTCAGCCGTTCTTGAGTTATAAATAGTGTAACTAACACGACTTTCTCTTATATATATAGATAGTAAAAGTAATTTTAAAATTTTTATCAGTCTGTCTGTAAATCCACGTTTGTTCCATGCTACACATATTACATTTTGTTTTTAATTCCGCGCGGACGGAGTCTCTGGTAAAAGCTAGTTTTAATATAATTTTACATTAATTGAGTTGTCGACTGCGTCAGCGTGTTTAAAAAAAACTTAATAAGTAGCCTATGTATTTATCCAGACTATGTTCCACATCTGTGACAAATTTCATCAAGATCTGTTGAGACGTTCTGGAGATATGTAGTGTTAGAGACAAAAATAAACACTGTGCCGGTGTATCGGCGCAGCACTAGACATGTCAAATATCAACGCTTACGTCGCCTCACTACAGCTATCTGTCACTTGGTTTTGGGAACTTTAGCGCGCAATTCGCTCGAGATGATCTTGACTAATAATTCTCTAAAAGTAGTAAAAAAACATCCATCCACCATTACATCTAAACTATCGTATTTATAACATTGGAAAGATATCAAAAAATTATTGTAATCAGATCAATGGATTTAATTCCTTTTAGATTTCCTTTTTATGTCGATTTTTGCAATCGTGCGTTTAATACAAGTTTTTGAAACACGGCTGACGATAATCCTTTCTGGTAACTAACATTTTGTTGATTTAAAAGTTCAATTGTTTAAACTTTCGTCAGACATCATAATTAATTCATTAAGAAACGGCTTAACTCACGTGTGATCGTCCGGTGACGACACCGACCCATGGACCCCCGATGGGTCCGAAACTAGTCGGTGCCGTCACCGGACGGACACGTGAGTTAAGCCGTTTCTTAATGAATTGATTTAAAAGTTTTGTACGACTATATTTGAGTATTTTTATTTATTTTATCTGGTGAAATGTAAGCAATTGGGCGTTTTTCATGAAAGTCACCTCTGTGCTAATTTTTACAAACAGATAAGCTATATTAGTATATATTTTTTGAACGAGGTGACATATTTTTTTATCTTCATAAATTATTTTGTTCAAATTATTGTATTTATACTCTAATATAATTTTTATTACTCAATTAATGAGATAAATTGGTAAAATAACTGTTACTAGTTTAATAGCGGTTAACGTACAGTTAATAACGCTTCCGTTTCAGATGAACACGTTAAAGTTGATCGTAATGTTGAAACGATATCTGATGATAGAATTGCTTTTATTATTGATACAGTTTTAGAGCAAATGGATACAAATTTAGATGGATACATTACATGGGTCGAATCCAAAGCTAAGAATGGTATAGCTGTGTTACAAGATTAAATTTTTGATTAAATTTTTTGATTATCATAAGATTTTTTTTATTATTATAAACTAGCGTCTTCTGATACTTTTTTGACATTGACAGTGTGGCCAACACAGGATTAGATATACTTTTTGATTTAATGTACGAAACTGGTTGTGATAGATATGTTAATGGTCTAAATAATCAACTATGCAGTATGTTTATTTCATAAGCTTTCGCTTTTGTATGTGGTGTTGGAAATAAATCTGTAAATAGGTTATAAATTACAGTTTTTAAATATGCTTGATTTAAATGTCTTTTGTATTTATTATTCACTGACATCTATACTGGTTGGAAATTATAGCTTTTGTTTGATTCTATAGGCGCCAGATTTGGGGAGAAAAACTGAAAGCTGTTAGTATGTGGCGCTAGCGTCACGAGTCTGATGTCATCTGTGAATTTTATACGTTAATCTAACTAGTTAAATAAAGTATTCCTTTTTGATTCCGAAGCCGGAATGCATCCGCAGCTGAAAAAAGCAATATTATTTTTAAATGATTAACTAGCATGAAGAATTATTTATTTACAAGTGACTACAGTCCACAGAGTAATTTGTTTTTATAGTAAAGTGTTTTTTTATGTCTATGGCATATTTAATGATATTGTTATTTTTTATTATTCTGACATCTCTAGTTAACAAAAGGCAGTCTTTCTCCCCATACTGCTACAGACAATCTTCAGCCAAATGGCCGAAATCAAACAGGCACAAAATACCACAACTTATAGCCTATGCAGTAGTTGTCAGTGTGAAAAATCTCTTTAAATACAGAGTATAAACTAAACGTCATCTGTCAAAGTTTTTTTTTTATTCCGGACAAAACCTAATTATTAGGAGAAATGAAGTGTTGTGTTGTTTATACGTGAAAAATCCTCACTTAATCTGGGGTAAGTTTGCTTTGTGAGTATTTTGTTTGATATAAACTTTTGATTTATGACTTCAATAAGTTGTAATAATATTTAATTTAATTCCATGTATTCAACAACATTATGTACTTTTTAATCGACTTCAAAAAGAAGGAGGTTATCAATTCGACTGTATTTTTTTTATGTGTTACCGCGAAACTCTGCCCCTGGTGGTCCGATTTTGATAAAAATTATTTTAATCAAAAGGAAGTGCTTACAAATGGGTCCCATTTTTTTATCTTTAGAAATGTTTTTTTTTCTCTAGAATTATATATCAATGACTTGTTTATTCTTTAAAAAAACTTTATAAAGAGCCTATATGTTCTTGTAGTCTAGACTATTTTGTACATCTGTGCCAAATTTCATCAAGATCTGTTGATTCGTTCTGAAGATACCTTCAAACAAATATTGATCCATCCATGCATCTAAACATTCGCATTTATAATATTAATAAGAAGTCATTTCAGTTGAAATGTAAGCTTAAAAGGTTATGCAAAAATTATACAATTTATTTTAGGTCAAGTTGATAAAAATCACGAAGTATATTCAGATGAGCAATTGGAACAGCTTTTGGAACATGTTTTGAAACATACAGACCTGAATAATGATGGATATATCAGTTATTTAGAGTATAGAGTTAGTAATTACAAGGGACAAGTTGCAAGAAATAAATAAAGAACAAATTTTCATTGCCGAAATAGCTTATAAAAAACACATGTCAAAATATATAGATTTTAAAACTTATTTTGTTGATTGTCCAATGTGTAAAGTCGCCGACTGAAATCTCCGGGTTTCGAATACTTTGTTGTATTGTGTACGAAGGGCCCAACCCTTTTGAGTTAATTAATGTTAGTTCAGTTTATTTAAAAATGAGATTGTCAATATTTTCTAAGTATTTCGAAAGGAATTCCAGTTTTAGTTTTCCCATTGTTCAGATAAAAAAATATTTTCCACTTCTTTAGTTTACTAGTTACTTAGTTTGATTTCCATAACCTATTTAAAAATGCTAACAGTTGACAAAATAAAGTTTAATTTTTAACTTTTTTTTTTATTTTACCTTTCATTTTCAGCTTCTATTGAAAGACAGGTAAGTTCTTTTTATTTCGATTCTGGTTTTGGTATAAAACTTAAGAAATTTTATAAATAATAAGCTATAAATAATGTTTTAAAATGTCATCATTCTCGTGCTAGCAAAGGTGTTTAAACATTTTTCATGGAATGGACAGTTTTTATTTTAAATTTTAGTTATGCTACTCGACGATAGATGTCACTCACTTTCTATTTATGTTTCAAATGGTGGTGGATCTGTTTTTCTTGTTTGACACTAGATGTCGCTGTTCCTAAAAATGTTTTGAAATATATAACTGGTTCATCACTTATGGATTTGTTTTTCCGCAGACGACCATGGAGAAATAGTTGAATCTGAAGTTAAATATAAAGACAAAGATCTTGAGGAAATTGTGAACGGAGCTTTGAAGCAGGCGGACCATAACAATGACGGCTACATCGATTATTTTGAATATAAATCCGTATAAAGGAACAATTCAAATGACAGCTGTCACCGCCATATTGTTACGAATGCGCCATATTATGACGTCATTATATATATTATTTAGGGACAGATTTATATACGAAAAACTTTTTTATAATAAAATGGATATGAAAAATTTTACATGGCAAAAAAAAATTAAAATACTCTCTAAGATACGTAATTTTGTATTAAATAAATGATTCAGACTAGTCAAAGGTTTTGTAAACTCAAATTTTATTTCTCTAAATTTCCTCTCTATTTTTTTTTTAAATAAAAGACTCGATTTAAACACACTCTTTTATTTGAAAACTATAAATTTTTACCAAAGAATCAAAAATACTAATGGTTCTTTTTAAACTCGTTTTTATTTGAAATTAATGGTACAACATAAATCCAAAATACACAATATAATATATAATCAACACATCTAGTGTAACACAATTTACATACATATAAAAAAAATTAAAAAAGAACAAACCTTCCCACAGTAAAAAAATCTGAAATAAGTAACTCTATTTCAAATAAAAAATATTTTAAAATATAACGCCATAATAAATCTATTAATAATATAAAGTTTAAATTAAATTCTTGGAATATATTTCATCTAATATTTAAAAATAAATTGAGAAATATTTGAATGTATGAATACAGCTGTACGAACTAGGAAAACTAGGACTATTTACTATGAATAAAAAGCACTCACCAAAAACACTTTAAAATTCTATTTCTATAAAAAAGGTCACATCGCCAATAATAAAAACTATAATAAAATCAATAAAAACCAAATAATAATTAAACATTTAACCGAACCAATTTATTGATCTGAAACCGTCTTTAATCTACGATAGCATTTTGTGTGAATTCGCTTGAAATCTTAAGATTGCAAATGTATGCCTAATAGTAGGGAAGGCGAAGCAGGGAATTTTAGATTAACTCGAGTGCAGCAGTCAAACATAAGGTGGGGAACCTTGTACCCAAGCTAGTAATCATATCACAAATGGGTGGGTTGGGTGCAAGGTTCTCCCTTTATTTTTAATTGCCACGCTCGAGTAAAATAAAAAAAATCCCGCTTCGCACACCCTACTGGAAATTTGAAAAGAGGTAAGATATTGTACAGTACTAAATTTAAAAAAATAAATAATACTTTATGAGCCCCGTTACAAGGTTACGTTGTTGGATTTTGATGAAATGTCAAATGTGATCGAAAAATTGACCCAACCCAAAAATAAAACTAGTATTTTTATACATTTTTTATCGATCAATATTACCTCATAAAGGATTAAAAACTTTAATCATATCAAACGAAAGACATAAGTATGCGATGTAGTAAAAAATATATATACATTTAAACGTAAAGTTGAATTATAGCCATCTTTAAGATTAGTATTTTGCCGCTCAACACTAGATGTCGTAATTGTAACTACATTGTACTGATTAATTAGATATGTTTGGATTTATAGAATTATTTGATTTTGTATTGAAAAAAAAAATACATTACTTCACATTCTACGTCTACAAGTTAGCTACATAATGAAAAGCTACTTAAAAACATTAAAGTGAATTAAACGACACGGATTTTAAAGTAAGTTAAGTTATTGAAAAAAATTTATGTTTTTGTATCATATATTGTTTTTAAAAAGAAAAATAGTTGACTGACACAACATTGTAACGACGTTCAATTGACACGATTACAATAAATTCGATATTTCATGGCCGCTAATACAAAGTTACGTTGTTGAATTTTGATGTAATGTCAAATGTGATATATTAAATTGGGCCTACAATAGCCAAAAACATAATTTATCTCTAATGAATACATTTTCAATTCCATATAATAAGAATATAATTGTATATTTCCCCTTTAATAAATTAGAAAATAACCAATTAAAAAAAACCGCACACAAATTGAAAAAAAAAACACATTACATTGTCACTTAAATGACATTACATAATTTTTTTATATTTCATCTAAATAAAGATATATGTATATGTACATTATATGATACATAATTAAACATAAAATGTACTTTGTAGCCAAAATTTTTAGTTTTTATTCAGAACATGATATTATCCATACGATCCTATTAGTTAGCACGCCATCTATCGCTAGTTACTAGTAATCAATTTAAATTAATTTCCACGCCATCTACCGCAATTTAGAACATATTCTCCGATTAGTTTCCACGCCATCTGTTGGTCACCAGTCGAGCGGCTTCTGCATCGCTTGCTTTAGCGAGACACTATTCTCGCTGTAGAATTGCATGAACCAGGCGCGGTAAGCGCGGATAGTTTTGTCGGAGCGAACGTACGGGGGCACACTCACATAGCGCTTGTTGTTCCAAATCGTCACGTCGCGTTTGAACTGAACATACGAAACATAGTTTAACGCTACTCAGACGTCTGACCAATTAATCTGATCCAGTTGGCTAGCATTTTCCTGTTAATCTCAATTCAATGAGACCTTTTTTATAGTATATGTTGGCGAACGAGCAAGCAGTCACCTGAATTCGCCGCTACTCAAAAACAGGCACAATTGCAAATAATGCCATGCTCTAATTCACAGAGAAGGGGATGCAAAGAAACAAAACATTTCCCTTTTCTATGCGTTCCCTTTTTCATGAAATCCGTTGACTTTCCCTTCATTACCTTATAAGAAAAGGATGAGAAGGGAAAGACGAGAACGTCCAGCACACACATCAGACTGTACGTGGAATGACTTCCACTTAACGTCTGTCTTCTGTGTGGTCGTGGTATTGCTCCAAGCGAGCTGGCCTATTCATGCAACAGATGTTGTGTGGCGTCTACTATCGTCAAAATCTTTGTTGTACTCTAGCTATATTGTCATGTTTGATTTGTCGTATGTGTAAGTACATAATTTTTTACCGGCACAAACAATTTGGTCTACAAGCTTGATACAGCTTTTAGTTGCAACTGTTGGTATGTTATAATGTTTGCACTGTATAATGATACAGGCATTAGAGTTAAAAAAGAGAACATATCGCAAGTAGAGTAAATACTGATTTTACAAAGGAAGCACATATTTGAACCTTTACAAAACACAGTCCCCACTGACCTGCATAGCCTCGGCGAGTACCATAAACGCTCCAAACACCGCGTTGTAGTTTGGTGTGAAGACGCGAGTCACAACGCGCTGCAGTAACGGACTGAGAGGTGTCACTGACTGAGCCACCATCAGCGAGCCAAGAAGACATTCGAAGTGCAACCGAACGTGGCTCGGACCGATCTGATATTAGATACGAATAAGAACACTCAGAGACATTTAAGGACAACACTTATTGTCGATTTAAAAATTAGAAATCTAAACAACCATTAAAGATTCTGAATACGATAGTAAGTGGACAAACAAAGGCTAACTAAAAAGTAGAAACAACTATCTGCAAAGCTCGATCGAGAAAAGACTATCTATCTAACCTAACTATAATTTAAAATAAACGAAGAACCCGACTGACTGAGGCTCTAATGATTACATAGCGCCATCTAGTGGCTACATTTTAAAACAAATATTATCTTAATATATATAAATCTCGTGTCACAATGTTTGTCCTCAATGGACTCCTAAACCACTTAACCGATTATAATAAAATTCGCACACCATGTGCAGTTCGATCCAACTTGAGAGATAGGATAGTTTAAATCTCAAATTATAGTCGCAATTTTAATTTATTGCTAATTATTTGTCTGTTATTATTTGACAGTCACAATTATCTGTTAACTCCAAATGATTCTAACAGATGTCGATACCTTTCGCCTGGGTTGAGTAAGTAATCAATAGATGGCGCTGCTATGGTAAATCTACGAACGTGTCATATAAGCTTATTAACTGCGCGCGGACGGAGTCGCGGGCGACAGCTAGTAAATATATAAATTTAACTATGTTACGTAACACTTGCTAATTTTTAAAACATACTCAAGCACCAAAAATTTATTTAACAATGTAAAAAGTTATTTCGAGTCAGATTAGTTTTTAATTAACTTAGAATTTTATTTATTACTCCCATTGTATGTGTTTTGTACCGATATAATATACACAATGACACTTAGTTGAAGAATACTCAACGAATTACACCTCACTTGTCAAAACCGTTTCAGTCGTTTAGGCTACAGAAGGTCACAAAGCAATTAACTGGTACATCCTATCCTAAGTCAGAATTAATTGCACCGGTGCATTCCACCGGAGATCCCGGAGCCCTACCAGTGACACTAGAGGATGACTACCGGAAGGGTTTTAGTGGGTAAAACACTACATAACCTTGCTTTTTCCAAGGAGCAGGGTATCTTTTTAAGATTCCCCCCCCGATACCAAATAAAGTCAGAATTAATTATACCTGTGTCACAGCTACTTTCATTGGGAAGACGTTGCATTTGAGTACGATGTACTTCTGCTCGAACAACATATGAGCCTCGTGCGCCTTCTCACCGCGACACCACTCCGCCGCCCAAATGTGCTGACCTAAAAACAATTTTTATCTAATATATAAAATTCTCGTGTCACAGTTTTCGTTCCCGTACTCCTCCGAAACGTCTTGACCGATTCTCATGAAATTTTGTGAGCATATTCAGTAGGTCTGAGAATCGGCCAACATCTATTTTTCATTTTTTTTTAACTGCGCGCGGACGAAGTCGCGGGCGACAGCTAGTATATTTATGAAGAGGGCAAACGAGCAGCGGATAAACTTATATTAGTTGATCTACCATGCACATCCCGCAACGGTAGAAGAATCGTAGATGCCTTACGCGAAAAAATCGTCTTTTCAGAAATAAATTTTAAATCAGAATCAAAAAATTGGAATATCCTAAATAATTTTGAGCTTTAATGTAAAATGCTCACCAATGATATTATGTAAGATGGGAAATTTATTTCCAATATCAGTGAGCATTGACGTCGAATGTAGAGCGTTTAGATGAGCCACATCGGCCCCGTTCTCTGGTATCTCCTGTACAAAATACAAATCAAGATTAAAGCTAACAGATGTCTGTGAACAGTCTCTTTGCTATTTTAACTAAATCAGGTGGCAGTTTACTCGTTTGCTACCGTTTAATCTAAAAAAACACATAATCTTGTTATTCCACTCTATTTGGCACCAGAATTTGTTTTAGATCGATCTATCTTCCGTAATTCCAATCGTCACTCTGGCATTCCATCCCTTGTTACATGCGGTTCATCACTCCTCACATACCTGTATATGAACGTTGACCATGAACTCATTTCTGCCTCTGAAGGTCATGTACTTCATCTCCGGGGCTTCAGGCACCGTCCAGAGCGGGTCACGACCCTCTGCGTCATGCCACACCCACACCGCGCCGTCCACCTCCATTGTGTGGTACGTCTTGATACTGATGCCTGCCGGCACTGTGGCGAACAAGATATTGTACCATAGAAACTATATATTGTATGAAAAAGGATATGGTAGAGAACGAAGTGAACGTCTTGTTATGACGTCTGATATAGATGGATATGGAATAAATAAGCAGACTCTACACAGAGAAGTCAAGATGTTGAGAATATACCATTTTAGCTATTGAAGCAAAAAAGTAGACATTGGATTACATACGTGCCATGCTTTTGCGGATAGTGACCTCAACGTAGTTATAATGTACAATGATTATTATTTAGTACAGATTTTTTCATTGTAAATAAAATTAACCACTTAATGACTGAAGTGCGTCCGTTAAAACACAAATGAAGACTGATATATGGGTGTCGGGTCACTTAACAATTTTGCTCGTTGCTGCTGTAAGAGAAAATCATTCTGGTCTTACCAGTTTCAACATTAGGTATGCCAACGCATTGTCCATCTGCGTTGAACTTCCACTGGTGAAAGGGGCACGTGATGCAGCTGCCGCTGACCGTGCCACCGATAGCCAGGTTAGCGCCCAAGTGTGGGCAATATGCCTCCACACAGCGAGCCACGCCGTCCTCACCACGGTATACGCAGAGGTTTAACCCTATGAGAAATAATAAATACGAGCTTATCTTTCTCTGCCAGTCACCACTAGATCACGCTGATGTAGAATTAAAACACGGAGATGAAACACGTATTACGAATTTAAAACATTTTTATGTGTCAATGATGTCCTGCAATTCTGTACTCTTCTTAACCATGGAACATTTTAACTTTAAACAAATCAAATCATATACATAAGTCTTAAAAATTTTCGCTAATGAAGGATACATAAATATATGTAATATGTAACCTAACGCATCCACGGAGACCATCTTGCCAACTTTAAGGTCTCTACTCTCGACGACAGCGAACCAGCCATTAGGGTAGGGCGGAGGCAGCTTATCTCCTATCTGCTTCGCGCTCTGTACTCTGTTGATATTCATAGCCCTGTCTCTTTTGCCACTTATATGTTCGAAACCAGTGTCAGTCAGTTCCTGAAATATTGATTATTACTGTTGATATTATGATATTAAAAAGTGACCTTTTATAATAGAATAATTACGAAATATAAATATAGGAACAAATGTAATAAATAGAACAAAAGAGTACATTGGAACGTTTTTTTAATTACTAGTAAAGTAGCGCTTGCAATTACAATAAAAAAAAACTTGTGAGCCGTCATGGGACGCCTGGCAGATGTGAAACATCGTGTGTGTACAAGTAATATGCATAAAATATTAAATATTATAATAAATAAATAATGATAATGATAATTAAAATAATGATAATAATAATGTATACCTCAGCGTACACTTTACTACACATAAAATATATATATGTATACATTAGTATAGCGTGGTGACCCGTCGCCACGGCAAGCGTCGCCACGCCAACAATTCGGTTTACAAGTGATCCTATAGATGTTTCACATCAAAAGTTTGTAATACTTGAACGAGTGACGTCACCCGATGATCAAGAGACAGTCTTGTCGATGATCAAAATAGAATCCTTTTTATCATTCCAAATAGAATACTTATTAATATTGGTTAATTTTTTTATGAAAAAGGTCTATAGGAATTGTAGTATTTCGTAATAGTTTAACATTTAATTAAAATTTTAAATTTTTCGTATCGATTGCCGACGCCCATGAATAATTAACTAAGCTAACATTTGTAACAAAAAAATAAGACGGAAAAAAATATCTGTTTCGAAAAACTATTTAAATGTTTAAAATTCACATTGTTTGTGATTAGTTGGAAGTAAATTGCAAATAAAATATGACATTTTTATTATATAAACAACAAACTAACCATCACATAAATCGGTGGACTCAAATAACTCCTGTATAAAACGTATAGCAAAAATAATATTGTTCCGGTCAATAATAAATAACCAATATTCTCAATGAACAAATTGATTCCTGAACGAGCGGTAGCCATTGCCAAATTCGTCGAGAAAACTAAAACCTCCTTTTGTTCCATATTCAAATAGTGACATTGCGCGGGAACTGCTATTTTACCGTCCGCCATCTTGTAATGGTCTTGATAAAATTCGGCCATAATATTTTCTGTTGTATTTGTCACGGCAAAATCTGCAATAAAAAATGTTTTATCCTGCAATGAAATAAAATGGATATGTATTTTTTTCTTCTGTTTTCAATAAGAAATTATAAAAATTAATATTTATTGGAAACGTCCGCTACTCGCTGTAAGATGTCGCTACAAATAATTTGTACAAAAACTGTAGCTCGAATCAAATGGATGCCTTATTAATTTAATTTGTATGTAACTTTAAAATTTGATAACAATTAATGTATTTTGTTTTTATTTAATTTGTCAATGTTGTTATCAAAGCAACATTTTAAATTTACCGAATTTGTTAATTCAACTATTTTATTAAGTACTCGACTGTATGTGAAATTAATTTATATTGATTCAATTGTACTTTATTTGACATTTTATAAATGGTATTTTTTGCCCATGAATTTAATTTATTGTTTCACATAAGAAAATTATTGTTATCTCCATTTATCAACGAGACATATATATCGTATCGATAATAGCTTTTTTTATATAATTAATTATGAAACAATTAAAATGTAACACGAGTTGCAAAATTATTACATTGAACCTTTAAGATAACCTTATTTAAAAATCTCTAATTTATTCATACAAAGTATGCTGAAGGCTTAATATTGGTTCATTTACCTTACACGATTCATAAGAAAAGAATGGTAAGGGGAAGTCAATTTGACTTGGAAGACGACGTGTAGGAACTAGGAAGGTGACCTCTTTCTGTATCTGCCCTTCTCTGTTAATCAACGTGCCTACGTTCACCATCTAAATTGTGGCAGATCTCTGTCACTATTGTATGATGTATATATTTTAGCGAAATCCAGTTTCAATTTTGAAATTGTGAGATTGAAAATGATACATTTATAATACTACGTAGGAGAGCATTAAAAAAGGGGTTTCATAAATTCGTCCCATAAAAGACCTTCCTTTTAATATTATAAGATGGCAAATGAGCAAGCAGCCATCTGAGTTTGCCGAAATGCTGAAGCGACCGCTGCCCATAGACATCCGCAATTGCAGATACGTTGCCTACCTTTTATCGACGGAGGAGGAGTCACACAGAAAGGGATTATTTCCCCTTCCTATGCGTCCCCAAGTCGTATTTATACTTTTTTTTAGACGTGTAACTGTTTACACTACGTCCATGTTTATTTTTACCCGACTGACATATTAGGGTTAATATTTTTTGTTTATGAAAATAAATGAAGACCTCTTTTCTTTAAGTAAAAACTTTTTGATGACTTTCCTTTCCTTTTTCCTTTTCAAAGTGACAAAATATAAATTTATTAATTTTATACATCATAGAAAGATTATTCATTATATTAATTAAGTAGCTGACGCCCGCAACTCCGTCCGCGCGTAATTAAAAAAAGACTTAATAAGCCTACGTGTTCCAGACTATGTTTTACATCAGTGCCAAATTTCATCACGATCCGTTGAGCCGTTCTGGAGATAAACAAAAATCCATCTATACATTCGCATTTATATTAGTAAGATTTTTATTATAAGTAAAAACATTTTATGTTGTTTCTTTTATTTATCACCATTCCACCGGTGGTTTTTTTACAAATTTTAATAAAAAAAAACATATAAAATGTATATAAATATCAACTAACCTTATAAATTTCGTTGCTACTGAAGAACTATTCTATGTTGATTATATATGACTTTAAAATAAAACTTACCTTCGTTACGTCCGTACCTTTAGCATTCTAAGATGCAACTGAATTTGTTAACGAGTCAATGCAATATCTGTACTAATTATAATTACATAAAAAACATTTTTAATTTATGGCATTTGATAATACTGTTTTATAAACTACTTTAAAAATTGGTTTATATTTAGATTAAGTTAATGAAAAATAAACTAAAAAAAATATCATTTAATTAATTCAAATAATTAGATCTACTTATGAATAAATGTATTTTTTTAAATTAATTGTGAAGCAATTAAAATGTAACACGAGTTGCAAAATTGTTACATTGAACCTAAAAGATAAAATTATTTAAAAATCTATAATTTATTCATACAAAGTATGCTGGAAACTAAATACTGGTTAATTTACCTTACACTATTCAAAAGGAAAGAATGATAAGAGGAAGTGAAATTGACTTGGAAGGGGACGTGTAGAAAGGTGACCCCTTTCTGCACATCCCCTCCTCTGTTAATCAACGTAGGCAACGCATCTGCAACCATCTAACTTGTGGCAGATCTCTGTCACTATTGTATTTTTAGTGAAATTCAGTTTCAATTTTGAAATTGTGAGATTAAAAATTATGCACATAGATTTCTATTATTACGTAGGCGAGCACTAAGCCCCGCCATGTACCAATGTGTTTTTCGATTTTCGATTTACATATGTACATTTATCCGATGTTCTTACGGTGAAGGAGCTAACTCTGGTTTATTACTTATGAATTTGTTTTACCCAGACGACCACGGAAAAATGGTTGAATCTGAAGTTAAATATGAAGACAAAGATCTTGAGGAAATTGTGAACGGAGCTTTGAAGCAGGCGGATCATAACAATGACGGCTACATCGATTATTTTGAATATAAATCCGTTTAAAGGAACAATTCAAATGACAGCTGTCACCGCCATTTTGTTTACGAATGCGCCATATTATGACGTCATTCATTTATTCAAGAACTATTTATGTATGAAAAACTTTTTTTTATAATAAAATGGACATGACAAATTATTCAAGTAAGGCATAATTAAAGAAAAAAAATCAAACTACTCTTAAAGATACGTAATGTTGTTTGAAAAAAAAAAGATTCAGACTAGTCAAAGGTTTTGTAAAATCAAATTTTATTTCTCTAACTTTCATCTCTATTTTTAAAATAAAAAACTCGATTTAAAAACACTCTTTTATTTAAAAACTATACATGTATATTAAACAATCAAAAATGTCTTAATACAATAAAATATTAATTTAGTTAAGAGAATTAAATTTTCAATGTACAATTTTTTCCGCCATATTCCCTTTAATATTATTTTCATTTGAAATCAATGTAATTAATGGCACAGCTTAAATGCAAAATACATGTTAAGTTTATACTAGCTATCGCACGCGACTTCCTCCGTGCGGAATTAAAAAAAAAACTTAATAAGTAGCCTATGTTTTCTTCCAGACTATGTTCTACATCTGTGACAAATTTCATCAAGATCTGTTGAACTATTCCGGAGATATCTTCAAACAAACATCCATCTAATCATTTATTATATAAGTAAGACATAAAAAAAAAAGAAAATTAAACAAGAACAAGCCTTTCCACTGTAAGAATTTTTATAATAACAAAATTTATTTCAAATTAAAAACAATTTAAATTATATCGTCATATTAAAACTAAATAATGAATTATATAAAGTGATTTGTTAACTTTAATAATCAAATTTTTTAACAAAATATTGCATCTAATTTTAAAATAAATTGACCAATATTTGATTTTTTGACACCTAAACAAGCACACGCATAACTAAATACAATAAAAAAAAACACTTAAAAAGTAAAACTCTAGAATCAATCAAGAACGGCTTAACTCGCCACATATCGTCCGGTGTAGCGTTGCCAGGCGTCCGAATAAAGCCGGATATAGGTAGGCTTTTTGATTGCGTGTCCGGCCAAAATCAACGGTTGTCCGGCTTTTGTTAGGCTTTTTACATTTCCCAAACGAGAGTGTACCTATTAATACTGAGACAAAATTCTAAATAATATAGGGTGTCCGACCTTTCTACCCAAATGTCCGGCCAAACTGGCTGGTCTGTCCGGCTAGTAGGTTTGGCGACCTGGCAACCCTAGTCCGGTGACGGCATTCGCACTGACACGAGACGCGACGCGACCGCGAAGATCTCAAAATAAACACTCGCCCTGAAGATGGACCTCCAACTGGTCGATCATACAGGAGTTAAGCCGTACTTAAGTAAAACTCTATTTATTTAAAAAAAGGTCACAGCGCCAATATTAAAAACTAACTACAATATTATAATTATATATATTCCTTCATTTAATTAACCTACCCTGTCTCAAACTAACGCGCTAGAATTAACAATAGATCTTTACTTAGTATCTTGATCGTCTGGCTTAAACGCGCGGACTTATATAGAGCGTTTAATTTGCGGTAGGAGTACTCGACTGGGTGCAATGTTCCCCTTTTATTTTTAACTGACACGCTGGAATAAATTCAAAATTCCCCTCCTCGCAAACTCTACTATAATGGAAATTTGAAAAAAGGAAAGCAATTGCACAGTATTAAGTAAAAAAAAAAATACTTTATGACCGCAATTACAAGGTTACGTTGTTGGATTTTGATGTAATGAGAAATGTTATCAAGTAAATTGGGCCTACAATAGCCTTAAAATGACAAAAACATAAGTTATATTTATTTAATTCATATATAATTAATAATTTTATAATTCCATATAATAAGAAAATAATTGTATTTTTCCCCCTTTTACTAAACTTAAAAATAAACAATCTATAACATTAGAGACCTCACAGGGATGAAAAAAAAAACAAATTGTCACTTAAATGACATTACAATATTTTATATATCTTATTTTATCTTAAACATTATAATTTTGTAGAAATAATAAAATAATACTAAATATTAATCTAATAATGTTATTACATACATTGTTATATACATAATGTAACATAAAACGTACTGAGTAGTCTTAAGTTTTTATTTAGAAAATAATATTATCTATACGCTCCGATTAGTAAGCACGCCATCTATCGCTAGTTATTAGTACTTAATTTTAATTCGTTTCCACGCCATCTACCGCTACTTAGTACATATTTCCCCGATTAGTTTGCACGCCATCTATCGGTCACCAGTCAAGTGGTTTCTGCATTGCCTGCTTTAGAGAGATGCTACTCTCGCTGTAGAACTGCATGAACCAGGCGCGGAAAGCGCGGATTGTTTTGTCGGAGCGAACGTACGCGGGCGCGCTCACATAGCGCTTGCTGTTCCAAATCGCTACGTCGCGCTTAAACTGTATATACAAAACATAGTTTAACGCTACTCAGATGTCTGACCAATTAATCTGATTCGGTGGACATATAATAGCTTATTTTTTTATATCAAAAGATGGCAAATGAGGAAACGGCCACCTGAATTCGCCGAAATAGGAAGGCGACCATTGCCCATAGACAGGCACAATTTCAGATGTTTTACCTACTTCTAATTCACACAGAAGGGGATGCAAAGAAACAAATTATACACCTTCCTATGCATCAAATCCACTTTCCCTTCCCATCTTATAAGAAAAGGGCGTCTAGCACACACATTCATCAGACTGTACGTGGAATGACTTCCACTAGATGACAGTCTTCTGTGTGGTCGTGGTATTTCTGCTTGCGAGCCAGCATTTGTGAAACAGATTTTTGTGGGTGTCTACCACTGTCAAAATCGTTGTAGTACTGTTGCTGTCTTGTCACGTTTTATTTCTCCTATGCCTAAGTAGGTTGTATGCCAGGCAGAATTAACCGCATCACTCACCGGCACAAATAAGTCAGACCGACTTATTTGTGCCGGTGAGTGAAGCTTGTTATGAGCTTTTACTTGCAACAAAATTTGCACAACATAAAGAAACAGGCGTTCATATTAAGAATGAGGGCGCCGTAGAAATATCTTCCAGGTCGCTAGTAAGTAAGGATAATTCTGTTACTGCAAAGGAAACACATCTTTGAAACTTTACAAAACAAAGTCCCCACTGACCTGCACAGCCTCAGCAAGGACCGTAAACGCTCCAAACACCGCGTTGTAGTTTGGCGTGAAGACACGAGTCACAACTCGCTGCAGTAACGGACTGAGAGGTGTCACTGACTGAGCCACCAGCAGCGAGCCAAGTGGACTTTCGAAGTGCAACCTCACGTGGCTCGGACCGATCTAAAGAATATTAGATACGAATAAGAGCACTCAGAGACTTTCAAGGGTAGCCCTTATATTAGATTTAATATAAGAAATCTATTTAAAAGACCATTAAAGATTTTGAATACGATAGTAAGTAAGCAAAAGAACAAAGGCTAATTAAGAAACAGAACAAACTGTCTGGAAAGTTCGATCGAGATTGGACTCTTTAATAACCTTAATTTAAAATAACCGAAAAATTCAACTGACTGAGTCTCTAATTCATTAAATAGTGCCATCTATTGGATGTATTTTAAAACAAAGTAACACTTTTTTATTTTCAATTATTTAACAATGTAAAAAATGTTATGGTGAGTGAGATTCGAACTCGTTTTCCATTCATTTAGAATTTTATTTCTTACGCCAAATGTATTTGTTTTTTACCGATGAGTTGTACTCTATGACACTCAGGGGAAAACTACCAATTCAATGACACCTCACTAGTCAAACTCGCTTCAGTCATTTAAGGTACAGAAGGTCACAAAGTAATTTAAATGTGTATGCGTGCACTCTCTCTCTTTCTCTCTGTCACTCTCGTAGATTTATTTTAGTAATAAACCATTATTGCACCTATACTACAAATTTGCTCGTACATTCCAATCTAAGTCAGAATTAGGTATACCTGTGTCACAGCGACTTTCATTGGGAAGACGTCGTATTTGAGCACAATATACTTATGCTCGATCAATATGTGCGCCTCGTGTGCCTTCTCACCACGACACCACTCCGCCGCCCAAATGTGCTGACCTAAAATATTTATGTTATACCAGCTTTTACCCGCGACTCCGTCCGCGCGGAATAAAAAATAGAAAACGGGGTAAAAATTATCCTATGTCCGTTTCCTGGTTCTAAGCTACCTGCCCACCAATTTTCAGTCAAATCGATTCAGCCGTTCTTGAGTTATAAATAGTGTAACTAACACGACTTTCTTTTATATATATAGATTTATAAAGAGGCCAAATGAGCATCGTATTGCTGTATCAGTTGATCTGACGCCCATGGACATCTGCAAAGTTCAGGGGAGGCGAAAAAAAAGTATATTCAGAAGTGAATTTTAAATTAGAATCAAAACATCAACTAACAAGGAACATTCGAAACATCTTTGGGTTTAAATATAAAGTACTTATATATTGCTCGCAGAACGGACGGCCGATGGGGCCGCAAAGTGCGGGAATGGCGGCCACGTACATTTCGACGCAGCGTGGGCAGGACTCCCGCAAGATGGACCGATGATCTGGTCAAGGTTGCGGGAGTATCCTGGTGACGGGTTGCACAGGATCTTTGGGGGAGGCCTATGCCCAGCAGTGGGTGTTACGAGCCTGAATGGATGGATGGATGATAAAGTACTTACCAATGATATTTTGTAACATCGGGATTCTATTTCCAATATCAGTGAGCATTGACGTAGAATGCAGAGCGTTTAGATGAGCCACATCGGCTCCGTTCTCTGGTATCTCCTGTAAAAAATACAAATCAAGATTAAACCTAACAGATGTCTATGAACATTCTTTTTGCTATTTTAACTAAATCAGGTAGCAGTTTGGTAATTTGCAACCATTTAATATAAAAAATCACATCATCTTGTTATCCCATTCTATTTGGGAGTACACCAGGATTTTCTTAAGATGATTTATTTTCCGTAATTCCGATCTTCACTCCGGCATTCCATCCATAAAGATCTCCCTTGTCACATGCGCTTCATCACTCCATACCTGTATATGAGCGTTGATCATGAACTCATTCCTGCCTCTAAAACTCATGTACTTCATCTCCGGGACTTCAGGCACCTTCCAGAGCGGGTCACGACCCTCTGCGTCGTGCCACACCCACACCGCGCCGTCCACCTCCATTGTGTGGTACTTCTTGATGCTGATACCTGCCGGCACTGTGGAGAACAAACGTCCGATAGAGATATATGGAAGAATAAATGTGCCGACTCTACGTAGAGAAGTCAAGATGTTGAGAATATACCATTGAAGCAATAAAAAAACATCGGATTACATACGCGCCATACTTTTGCTGCTTGTTAACGTAGTTATTAAGTACAATGATTATTATTTAGTAAAGATTTCTTCATAGCAAATAATAGTAACGACTGAGAAGACTGGTCTATGGGTGTCGGATTATTTAACTAGTTAGCTCGTTCACCCCTTTTCCTGTAAGAGAAAATCATACTGGTCTTACCAGTTGCAACATTAGGTATGCCAACGCATTGTCCATCTGCGTTGAACCTCCACTGGTGGAAAGGACATGTGATGCAGCTGCCGCTGACCGTGCCACCGATAGCCAGGTTGGCGCCCAAGTGTGGGCAATATGCCTCCACACAGCGAGCCACGCCGTCCTCACCACGGTATACGCAGAGGTTTAATCCTATGAGAAATAATAAATACAACCTTATATTTAAAGAGAAATTCCCTAAGATAAAATAAAACAACTTGAGCTAGTCACCGCTAGATCGCGGTAATGTAGAATTAAAACACGGTGATGAAAGACACATTACTAATTAGAAATATATTTTATGTCAATATTGTTCTGCAATTCTGTACCCTTATAAATCATATAACAAATGTCTTAAAAATATTCGCGCAAGAGGGACCTTTATAAAAAAACGACCACAAATAAATATATGAAATATGTACTTACCTAACGCATCGACGGAGACCATCTTGCCAACTTTGAGGTCTCTACTCTCGGCGACAGCGAACCAGCCATTAGGGTAGGGAGGTGGAAGCTTATTTCCTAACTGCTTCGCGCTCTGTACTCTGTTGATATTCATAGCCCTGTCTCTTTTACCACTTATATGTTCGAATCCAATGTCAGTCAGTTCCTGAAATATTTTGTTATTATGAAATTGAAAATGTACCTTTAAAATAGGATAAACAACTGAACTAGGAAACGAATTAAAGGGTAGAAAAATATTACTTATGAACCACATCAATCTACGAACAATTATTGGGAAGAATCTTGTTTGTAGGAAACAAAAGAGTAAATTGGAACATTTTTTGAACTACTAGTTACGTAGCGCTTGACTACGATAAAAAGTTTGTGATAATTAAACGAGTGACGTCATATGATGATCAAGAGACATGCTTTTCGATGATCAAAATAGAATCCTCTTTATCATTCCAAAGAGAATACTTATTAATATTGGTTAATTTTTTTATGAAAAAAAATCTATAGGAATTGTAGACGTCTTAGTATTTCGTAATAGTTTAACAAATTTATTAAAATTTTAAATTTTTCGTATCGATTGCCGACGCCCATGAATAATTAACTAAGTTAACATTTGTAACAAAAAAATAAGACGGAAAAAAATATCTGTTTCGAATAACTATTTAAATGTTTAAAATTCACATTGTACGCGATATCAGTTGGAAGTAAATTGCAAATAAAATATGTCATTTTTATTATATAAACAACAAACTAACCTTCACATAAATCGGTGGACTCAAATAACTCTTGTATAAAACGTATAACCAAAATAATATTGTTCCAGTCAATAATAAATAACCAATATTGTCAATGAACAAATTGATTCCTGAACGAGCGGTAGCCATTGCCAAATTTGTCGAGAAAACTAAAACCTCCTTTTGTTCCATATTCAAATAGTGACATTGCGCGGGAACTGCTATTTTACCGTCCGCCATCTTGTAATGGTCTTGATAAAATTCGGCCACAATATTTTCTGTTGTATTTGTCATGGCGAAATCTGCAATAAAAAAACTGTTTTATTCTTCAATGAAATGAAATGGACGTGTATTTTTTTCTTCTGTTCTCAATATGAAATTATAAAAATCACTATCGATTGAAAACGTCCGCTACTCGCTGTAAGATGTCGCTACAAATAATTTGTACAAAAACTGTAGCTCGAGTCAAATAGATGCCTTATTAATTTTATTTGTATGTTAGTTTTAAATTTGATAACAATTAATGTATTTTGTTTTTATTTAATTTGTCAATGTTGTTATCAAAGTAACATTTTAAATGTACGGAATTTATCAGTTCAACTATTTTATAGAAGAATTTGTGAAATTAAATAAAATATGGATTCAATTGTACTTTATTTGACATTTTATAAATGGTATTTTTTACCCATTAATTTAAATTATTGTTTCACATAAGAAAATTATTGTTATCTCTATTTATCAAAGAGTCATAATCAATTGGAGACACTGGTCTATAGATATCCATTAGACAGGTTGCTAGGAAATGACAGCTTTTGCTGTTTTGACTTAAAAAGAAATATCGAAGTTAATGTCTACAAATTGTATCTTTGGAGGCTGGATGGCTCCTACGTAGACTATCCTAAGCAATTTTGCGATTCATGTTTAAAAGTTAACTTGATAAATAATAAAGTTTTAACAGTAGTAGATCCCGTAACAACAATATTTGTTAGAATGGGTTTTCGGCCGGTGAAGTGCCACGACCACACAGAAGACAGGCGTCAAGTGGAACCAATTCTACAGTCTGATGAGTGTGCATGCATGAGGTCTAATTTTATTCCACGTTCCCTTCCCATCATTTCTTTATAGGAATAGGGTTTGGGAAAAGGGAAATGGATTTGGCGGAGGAGAGGACGTATAAGAAGAAGTAATATTCTCTTTCTATGTATCCCCTCCTCCGTTGATTAAAGATAGGCAACGTATATGTAAAATGGGACAACGGATCTTGATGAAATTTGTCACATAGTCAGGAAGAACTTTTTAAATCCGCGCGGACAGAGACGCGGGCGACAGCTAAACATTTGTAAGTAAGACCATTGAAATTATAAACTAACTTTAAAAATTGGTTAATGTTAAGATTCTATCTATTCAGCCTCGTAACGCCCACTGCTGGGCATAAGCCTCCCCCAAAGATCGCCACGATGATCGGTCCTGTGTCCCGCATCCAGGATACTCCCGCAACCTTGACCGGATCATCGGTCCATCTTGCGGGAGGCCTGCCCATGCTGCGTCGAAATGTACGTGGCCGCCATTCCAGTACTTTCCGGCCCCATCGGCCGTCCGTTCTGCGAGCAATATGGCCGGCCCATCGCCACTTAAGGTTAACAATTCTTCGGGCAATGTCGGTTACTTTGGTACGATCACGCAGAGAGATTACGCAGAGATGTTTAAATTATGTTTATGAAAACGCGTGCGCTTAATTTATAAAGTAAACTTAAAGAATATAATTTAATTGATTCAAATAATTGGATCTACTTATGAATAAAAGTAATGTAAATTAGTTATTTTTTTTTGAAGCAATTAAAATGTAACACGAGTTGCAAAAACGTTACGTTGAACCTTTAAGATAACCTTATTTAAAAATGTATAATTTATTCATATAAAGTATGCCGGAAGCTAAATACTGGTTCATTTACCCTATACTATTCAAAAGGAAATAATGATAAGGGTAAGTGAATTTGACTTGGAAGGGGACGTGTAGAAAGGTGACCTCTTTCTGCACATGCCCTCCTCTGTTAATCAAGGTAGGCAACGCATCTGCAACCATCTAACTTGTGGCAGATCTCTGTCACTATTGTATTATTAGTGTATTTTAGCGAATTTAGTTTCAATTTTGTAATTGTGAGATTAAAAATGATGCATATAGATTTATAATATTACGTAGGCGAGCATTAAAAAAAGGGATTTCATAAATTCGTCCCCTTAAAGACCTTCCTTTTAATATTATTAGCAGCCACCTGAATTTGCCGAAATGCCGAAGCAACCGCTGCCTATAGACATCCGCAATTGCAGATGCTTTGCCTACCTTTAATCGATGGAGGAGACTCACAGAAAGAAAATATTTCTCACTTTCTATGAGTCTCCTCTTCCGCCAAGTCCACTTCCCCTTCTTATCCTTTTTTTTTAAAAGAAAAGAGTGCGCGAAAATAAAATAAAATCAACCAAAAAAAATAATCAAAAAAACTTGAGAGGTGTGTTGGGACACCCGGATGGAACGAAGTTCCTTTCAATTAATTAGTGAAGGAACCAATGTTTATTCTATGAATACAAAACTCAAGTCTTCACAAGAAGTACATTTTATTTATATGAATTTTCGTTATATATTGTCACGTCGTTGCCATGGTGAAGTAGCGCTCATTCGTTAACATACTTACTATAGCAAAAAGTGTCGTGACAACTTTTCGTAATAATTTTTTCCGTCTAGCTTCACAACGCGCGATAAGGAACTTCGTTCCAAAAACAATTTAACAATGATATACGCCAGCAACACCAACATCTTTTGCACGGATTGGCCTCGCCTGATGCAATACCACGACCACACAGAAGGTGTGGCACTACAGAAGGCGTTAAGTGGAAGCAATTCCGCTTTTCGTCTACTGAGTGACTGCCCCAGGGCCCAGGGCGCTGGACGGAAGGAGGCGCCATAGGTCTGCGAATTACACAGTCTCACGTAATCCTGTTAACTTCCCCTACCTAACATACTAAAAAAAAACTTGAGAGGTGTGTTGGGACACCCGGATGGAACGAAGTTCCTTTCAATTAATTAGTGAAGGAACCAATGTTTATTCTATTCATAAAAAACTTAAGTCTTCACAAGACATTTTATTTCTATGAATTTTCGTTATATATTGTCACGTCATTGCCATGGTGATATAGCAAAAAGTGTTGTGACAACTTTTCGTAAGAATTTTTTCCGTCTAGCCCCCTTTCACAACGCGCGATAAGGAACTTCGTTCCAAAAAGTGCGTCTTAGAAATCAGATGCCCAGAGTCGCCGACGAATTCTAGTTGCGTTTATAAATGCCAAATTTTCAATGTCAAAACATTGCCATAAAAGGTTGTTATTGTGTGCAATAGAACAAGGATATAGCAATTGTTTCAAAGTTGCTAATTTCCGTATCTACTGTAAATATAAATTCAGATAAAAAAACCTAGCTCTCTACCAATTTAACATGTTCTTTATTGTCCTGTATTTAGTAAGTACAAGTAAAGGCATTTTTAAATAATTTCCAAAGTTATAATGATGCTAAATCTGTTACAGACGTGTTCGCGTTAACGTGTTAATTTATAAAATAATATTGAATTGTCTACATTTTTGTTATATAATAAGGTGGTAATAGAGATTTCGGTGGCTCAGAGGTTAACTTGACTTGCAATCTGCAGGTCCTGGGTTCGAATCCCGCCATGTACCAATTTGTTTTTCGATTTACATATGTACATTTATCCGACGTTCTTACGATGAAGGAAAACATCGTGATGCTGCACATATCTGAGAAGAAATTCAATGATATGTGTGAAGTCAACCCGCACTTAGCTGTGGTTGAGTATGACATAGTCACCCCTAACTTGGGGTAGACTCCAAGCCCCTCAGTGAGGACGTATAGTGAGCTGATGATGAAGGTGACAAAAGAACAAACGGCCACCTGACTACGCAGAAAAGCGAAGCGACCGCTGCTCGTAGACCACAATTTCAGATGTTTTTCTTACCTATAATCGACAGATAGGACGCACAAGTCAAGGATATATCCCCTTTCTATGCGTCCCCGCCTCTGTCATATCCACTTTCCCATCATTTACTACTATAAGGATGGGAAGGAAAAGGGAATTAAAATTAGGCGTCTGACGAGTGTGCGTGCCGGAGGTCTAATTTTAGTCCTCGTCCCCTTCCCACATTTTTGTTATAAAGGTAAAAATGGGATTTGGGTGGACATAGATCGGAGGAGGGGACAGTAAGGGAAAATATTATCTTTCTGGTTGTCTACAACTACGGATATCTATGGGTTACAGTTGCTTCACTATTTCAGCGGATACTTGGTTGTTTGTTCGTATGCCAACTTATGATATTAAAAAAACTTGAGAGGTGTGTTGGGACACCCGGATGGAACGAAGTTCCTTTCAATTAATTAGTGAAGGAACCAATGTTTATTCTATGAATAAAAAACTTAAGTCTTCACAAGAAATACATTTTATTTCTATGAATTTTCGTTATATATTGTCACGTCGTTGCCATGGTGAAGTAGCGCTCATTCGTCGTTAACATACTTACTATAGCAAAAAGTGTCGTGACAACTTTTCGTAAGAACTTTTTCCGTCTAGCCCCCTTTCACAACGCGCGATAAGGAACTTCGTTCCAAAAGCCATAGTTAGAACGGATTGGCCTTGCTATAAAAACTTAGACACTGTTTCAGATACATTTTAACTTAAACATACGTCAACCATTTTATACTGTGACTAGATTTTTGACATAGTTATTGTTACATTATTATATGTAGACTTGAGAAATGAGATCTTTACAAATAAATAATGAAGTACTTATACAGAAAGTATTGTTGTGATACATATTTATGGTGAAACATATAACCAAGATGACGTCATATATCAGTGGCGGTCAAAGTGTTAAAACACGTGTTTAACTAAATGTCTAACAATAATTTGAAGTAATACATAATTGTTTTACGACAATAGTCAAACGGATTCAAACCCACTACCACGTTATCGACTGTTGGTACCTTTAACATAAGGTATTGGGGATTTTAGTCGTAAGGGAAATTGACTCATGAAATTTATTCAATGGTTTGGATCGTATCTCTTGTTTGCAACTGTTTAATAATTTATATGACTTTAAAATAGGTTTTAATTTGAATCACGAATATGTAGAAGCTTTTTTTATTATTATACAGGGTGTCCGGGTATTACGTGTACAACTGTATACAATAGAATCCTTGCTCGAAAATACATTGATTTAACCCAAGTTAACTCTTAAGTTGCGTAGTTTAGATACTAGAAGCTTCTATAGTTTATTTATTTCCCATTAATAGAAACATCTCAGAAGAGACTTTAATAGATTTTATTATTATTGAGATTGTTTCGTTTGCTAAAATACTTATTGTAGAACAAATATTTGTTATGAAATCAACAGGGTGCTCGAAAATTTATTCAATGATGTTTTTGCAACCGCCTGTATTAGCTGTCATTTTTTCCGTGGACAAGAAATTTAATTTACAAGACATTTGTTCTTTGGTAAAATACTGCGTTGTAGACGTCTTTCCCGGACACCTGTATATCTATATATATAAAAGAAAGTCGTGTTAGTTACACTATTTATAACTCAAGAACGGCTGAATCGATTTGACTGAAAATTGGTGGGCAGGTAGCTTAGAACAAGGAAACGGACATAGGATAATTATTATCCCGTTTTCTATTTTTTAGTTCGCGCAGACGGAGTCGCGGGTAAAAGCTAATTTAATATAAAATATGGATCGCTACAAAGGTAGAGGTAGATGAAAGAACGAATTTATAAACCACACGGCCACTTGAATTCGCCGAAAAAGCGAAGCGACTGCTGCTATGGACATCTGTAATTGCAGATGCGTTGCCTACCTTTCATCAACGGAAGAGTCACAGGAGTAGGATTCCCTTTCCTATGCGTCCCTCCATTCAAATCCACTTCTCCTTCCCATCATTTATTATTTCGGCTAAACTTGAAAAATGACGGATAGTAACAAGAAATAATTATAAAATAATTAAAAATTAAACTCACCTATCGTGTTGTTACACTATCATTAAGACTCGCTATTTTTATTATTAAAAAAAAAAACACTTTTCCTAACCTCAATACACGACCTGCTTCCCAGACCGCCTAAAAACAACTGAACAAAATCATCTGAGTTCCCTTTATATGAACGGTTTATAACAAATTCGATTGCTTATATCGTTTTGTATTAAGGTAAAGTTTCAAAATGTTGTTACTTTAACTTCTTCAAGATATACTATGCAAGTATTTCGAATGCAATTTATATGCATTATTACAGCATTTGGCTCGCGACTTTGTCTGTTAATTAAATAAAGATGAAAATCTCATATGTTACTCGAGACTATGTTTTATATGGCAATTTTTTTTAATGTGTTTAACCGTTTTGGAGTTATTCTAAATTAAACATATCTCAAGGGTACCGGACACATATCTGAGATTATAGGTATGCTATGTGTTCTTCTAGATTGTGTTCTACATCTTTACCAATTTTCATCCAGATCTATGCAGCCATTTTGGATATTCCTTCTAATAAAAAACATTAAATCCTAACATTCGTATTTATAATATAAGTGAGAATTCGTTCGCGTGGAATATTGTCTTATGGTAGTATTTTTAATTTTACTAATATTATAAACTAGCTTTTACCCGCGACTCCGTCCGCGCGGAATAAAAAATAGAAAACGGGGTAAAAATTATTCTATGTCCGTTTCCTGGTTCTAAGTTACCTGCCCACCAATTTTCAGTCAAATCAGTTCGACCGATCTTGAGTTATAAATAGTGTAACTAACACGACTTTCTTTTATATATATATATAGATAGATGAGAATCTTTGGATGTATGGATAGATGGATATTTGTTAGAAGATATCTGTAGAACGGCTTAACGGATTGTAATGAAATTTGGCACAGATGTAGAACATAGTCTTGAATAACATATAGACAACACCCTTGAAGGTAAAACTTTTACAAACTTTGAATGATTTTATCGAAGCAGTAGCCAAAAGAAAGTGCGATATACAGAAAGAGTTACATTCGCATTTATAATATTATAAAGTAAGAATAAAGATTTATTTGAGGTGAAAAATTCAAAATTCGCGTACAGTTCAGTGTTAAAGAAAATATTGTCGTAATATTTTTTTGTTGTAACTATAGTTAATATGAAAAAAAAAATTAAAAACTATTTATTCTCTTTGGATATTTGGAAATTATTTTATATCTTAGAAATGTCAGTGATTTTGGGTCGTCAGCTAATAGGATAATTAAGATAGATAGGATAATTTTTACCCCGTTTTCTATTTTTTTTCCGCGCGGACGGAGTCGCGGGTAAAAGCTAGTCTATATATATAAAAGAAAGTCGTGTTAGTTACACTATTTATAACTCAAGATCGGTCGAACTGATTTAGCTGAAAATTGGAGACGGACATAGGAACTTTTTATCTTGTGTGCATTTTTTTTTATTCCGCGCGGACGGAGTCGCGGGTAAAAGCTAGTATATATATATTGTACTGTAATCATCTCAGAATTATTTTTTATTTGAGTAAAATTAAATCTTATTTAACTTTAGACATAATTTTTTTCATACGAAAAACTCTATAGTAGGAGAGAAGTGGGGATTTTGGTAAACAATAAAAATAAGGGAGGAACCTTACACTCAATTATGAACTCCAACCACACATAACACTCCATACTACCTTTAAACAAGCTGATAAGGATATTTAGTAAAAAAAAAATCGACTGTTAATAAATGCGCGTCAGTTTAAGACAGAGTGAGGTAATTGTATACCAAAAAGTGAATAATTGAATTATCTTACAATTTTCACACTACATAAGGAAATAGTCGAAAAAAAACTACTTAAAGATTTATCACTTGATAGTGCAAATATACTTATAATGTCCAGATCGACCTCATCTATATAATAATAATAATAATCATACAGGACTATTGTAGCCAATAAGCCTGATATCGTGATAATAGATCGATCTGCGAGACATACGATAATTGTTGACGTAGTATTCCCCATGACTGTAATCTCGTGAAGGCAGAGACAGACAAGATGTCAAAACATTTGGATCTCGCGCACGAGATTACAGCCATGTGGCATATGGAGTCAACAATTATCGTGCCGATAGTGCTGTCCGTGAATGGATTAATCGCGAAGAGCCTCGATCACCACCTAGAGAGGCTCTCGCTCGGTAAGTGGGTGAAGGGCCAGGCACAGAAGGCGGTACTCCTGAGCACGGCACGCATTGTGAGGAGGTTTCTGTCTCTGGAGGCCTAACCGCCGGTAGCTTGGGCCCAAGGCTCCGCTGCCGACGTATCTAGATTTGTTATGTTTTTTTTAATATTATTTTAGTTTGTATTAAGAAAAATATATAAAATTAGACAATAAATAAATATGTGGAATAATAATAATAAAGATTCTTTAATGCATAATTAAATGATGACAGCATCAGTATTGCATTGGCTCCTTAATTAGGTTCACTTGTATTTAAGGAGCCGATAACTTCCCTTTCTATTGCATCATACAAAATAGACAATGAGTATAACAAATGTAGCAATTAAAGTGGAAATTAAATTAATTTAAAAACATTAATTAGAAGAACAAAACTTGAGAGGTGTGTTGGGACACCCGGATGGAACGAAGTTCCTTTCAATTAATTAGTGAAGGAATTGTAATAATTTTTTTTTAATTTTTTTTAAGTCGCGACACCACACTTTTCAATGCGAAATAGAACACGCCGCACAGCTTACAATAGCTTACTATAGCAAAAAGTGTCGTGACAACTTTTCCTAAGAATTTTTTCCGTCTAGCCCCCTTTCACAACGCGCTATAAGGAACTTCGTTCCAAAAAAAACCAAACAAAAAGAAACAATGGATGTGTAGGTATGTATGTATGCTCAGACCCTCGTGTGTGCATGTGTGTGTGTGTGTGTGTTGGGGGGGGGGGTGTTTGTGTGGTATCTATTGGAGTGAAGTGATTCAAGAATATGGAGGTGGTCATAGAAGATTATATTTAATTTCAAGATATTTCCAAATAGGGTTTGTGACAGGCAGGCGGCTGGCCGTAAAATATGAAGTCAAATCTTTAAGGTTTATAAAACCTTGTGTGGAACCTACGTGTATGGGAACAGGCAAGGGAGATGATGATGATGATAAGAAAATAGCCAAGTCACAAAGTTGCGAGAAAAAAATGTCATAAATTCTTCAAATGTAGACCTATCTAAATATAATTAAATCACCCTGTATTAATCTGAGACACTTGGGAATGTATAAAAAATAAAATCTTTTTTATCCTTGAAGGCAAAATTTGTATTTAATTTTGTGCAGACCCCCCCTATCGGACATAAAGTACACCAAAGATCTTATACTAATCTTACTAATGTTATAAACTAGCTTTTACCCGCGAGTCCGTCCGCGCGGAATAAAAAAAAATGCACACAAGATAAAAAAGTTCCTATGTCCGTCTCCTAGTGCTAAGCTACCTGCCCACCAATTTTCACCTAAATCAGTTTGACCGATCTTGAGTTATAAATAGTGTAACTAACACCACTTTCTTTTACATAAGTAGATGCGAATGTTTAGATGGATGTTTGTATGAACATATCTCTGGAACGTCTCAACAGATCTTGATGAAATTTATCACAGATGTGGAACATAGTCTGGAAGAACACATAGACTATTTATTATGTTTTTTTCTTCCGTGTGGATGGAGTCGCGGGCGACAGCTAGTTTTAACATAAGTATCACAAATATTCGTGCGAACGAATGTGGAATAGGGAATGTGTCAAATGGGGGCCATTATTTTGATTGTTTTTTTTTCAGATTTTCTTAATTGTGGGTTAATGTGCATCATTATTGTAATATAAAGTTAGGTGATTTTGTTTAATTATGCGAAACAAAAATTTTTTCTTAATGTATTTTGGATTCTACTACTTTCGGCAATATTCTCAAAATTTAGACTTCGAAAGAAGGTTTAAAATTTTCTTCTTCACAGCGCTCTCTATTATCGAATTGAACAAACTTTATTTTCGTAAGACCGCCACTAGATGGCAGAAGGCAGCTGATTTGTTAAATAACAATAGATAAAAAATGCTATTTTAATTTGAATTTAATTTTAGGTACTTAGTATACAAGGCAACGGAAATCGTTAAACTAATATTGTATTGTTATACATATAGGGATGCCAGGTGGCCAAACCTACTAGCCGGACAGACCAGCCAGTTTGGCCGGACATTTGGGCAGAAAGGTCGGACACTCTATATTATTTAGAATTTTGTCTCAGTATTAATAGGTACACTATCGTTTGGGAAATGTAAAAAGCCTAACAAAAGCCGGAAAACCGTTTATTTTGACCGGACACGCAATCAAAAAGCCTACCTATGCTTTATCCGGACGCCTGGCAACGCTAAGTACAAGCATAGCGACTCCATGACAACTGTATAAATTTGCTCCGCCATCTTGAAAATTGCAGCGACTTTTTGACTAACAGGTTTCGAACTCTCTTTAGCGATGACAGATAGAAATGTCGGCATCGCGCGCTTTGTACCAACATCTATAATATTGTATTGCGTAAGTTGTGTAACGACTAGAATCACCTGTTTGCAAAGATTTAAGATGTCTTGTGTATTAAATGCTTTATTATTTAAAGCATTTAATATATGCAAATAAATTAGTTCCATATTTTTCCGCAATATGGCGACGGTTTAATATGATTAAAATTCAAAAATTTTATTTAAAGGAAACAGAAAATTTACAATGTCCACAATACATAGTAATTTTTATATGTGCAATGAGAGGCTATATGTTTTTACTTTATGATTAAATCTGTATGAAGATTTCTAAACTTACATCAAAATGTTGTCTTCTTCGAATATCTAAATTGTTGAAATTATTCATTTATAACTGTAGAATGAACGTCATGTCTAAACGGAATATATGCATTACTTACAGTCCGACAAACTTTACTGACCCGGTTGGCATAAGTTAAACTAATAAAATACCACACTAGCGCCCCTGTTGAAGATCTTTCACGGACTGTATGTCAATTCTAAGCCTAAGTTGACTTTGTTAATATTTTACGATAAGCGCTACGAGATATAAATGGTGGCAAACTAGCAAATGGCCACCTGGATTCGCCGCAATAGCGAGGCGACCGTTGCCCATAGACATCCGCAAATGCAGATGCGTTGCCTACCTTTAATTAACGGAGAATGGGACGCACAGAAAGAGGATATTTCTCCTTCCTATGCGTCCCCTCTTTCGCCAAATCCACTTCCCCTTACCATCCTATCCTATAAAGAAAAGGATGGGAAGGGAAAATGGACTACAATTAGGCCTGCGGTACCACACTCATCAGACGAAACGCGGAATTGCTTCCACTTCACGCCTGTCTTCTGTGTAATCGTGGTATTTCACTGAGGGAGGCCAATTCGTGCACCCAACAAATATTGTTGTTGCTGGATCTAACACTGTAATTTCTGAACTGTCTGAATCTGTCATTAAAAGATTTTGCTGGCGTGTTCTTAACTCTCTGACCGTTAGATTATGAGGGGCTATATTTAATAACATTTATTAATAAATAAAGTGTTTTAATTTTATATATAATATCTTCGAAAAATGTAAAAAAATAGTTATGTGATTTGTCGTTGCACTTTACTCTCGATATTGTACAAATGTATTGCAAATTTTGTCGTTGAAGTTACGAAATCTTTCTCGCAGATTTTCGTGTTAGGCTCTCAGAACAAAAGCGTTTCTCACCGGGTCCGAAAAATCTGACGAACTACGTCGTTGTAAATTCCATTTTTGACACTGTTTCGTTGACCGTTGGTGTCAGGACGGCGCCATTTCGATACGTTCGGATATTCTACCCTGATTTTGTTTTTTAAACGTTTTTTAGTAAAGCGTATTTTTTCCTAAATAGGGTTGGCGAAAGACAGACGTCCAGTCGTAAAAAATTAAACCAATATTTCATGCTGGAGTATGAGATGATGAACCGTATTTTAACAAAAGCTGTTGCCCACGACTACCCTTGCGTGGAATAGGATTTCGTTGTGAATTTAAAGTGATAAGCATAAACAGAACTGTCCCACAGGAATCTCTATTCAACCGATTGCGACGAATGCGTTGTCATTCTATTCGTATTTTAGTCCTGAATGTTTGTAAGTTGTAGTCAATCGGGTTTTTCTTCGGCCCTTCGTACACAAGATAAGTAAATCTTCCTATACGGACACTGTCATTTTATACTTTAGTCGCCAAAAAGTCGTTGCGATTTACTTTTTCTACTAATATTATAAATGCGAATGTTTAGATTTATGAACGACTTAACGAATTGAATCGGTCATTTCAAAAACCACTTAAGTCAACATTTTTTCCAACATGCTTTTTTTACAGAAAATGGTTTTTCAAAGGTAGTTTATCAGTATTTTCCCATACGTGGTCACTCCTTCTTACCAAATGACCGTGATTTTGGAGTCATAAAAAAAAAGTTCGGAAGCATGATCGTATCTACGTCCCAAGAGAATACATTGATTTGGTTTCGAACTCCAGCTCAACATTCACAGTTATAGAGCTAAAAACTGAAGATGTTTTAGAATATAAGAAATGGTGGCCAAATTTGTACAAAAAAAAATGTTTGTCAACTGAATCTTATGGAAAAAAAGTCCCAAAGGACCAGAAAAAGTCTTTTGCACCTTCGACATACATGAGTTTTTCATATGATTCAGATCGAAAAGGAACTATCATAGCCGAGGAATATATTGATGGATTGATTGAACATTCATTCTCATTATTGAAGAAAATAACAACTTCTGTTTCACTTCCATCAACGAAAGCCTATAATTTGAAAGTGCCCATCAATAAAATTAAAATAGACGATTTAAAACTAGTTCAAGATAGCATTCCGGAAGAGCATATGCCATTTTATAACAACATTTTTAGCTGGCCAACTGCAAATGTTGAAGATAATCCAGATGAGAATGATGGAGAATATGACTATGTACCATAAAGATATTAAAACATGACAAATTAATACATGTGAAATATTAATAAGATTATTTTTAAGTGTAATTCTTAATTACAAGCAATAAAAAATATGATTACTACAATTTTTTTGGTTAAATTATATACCACTAAACCTATTTCTCGCTAAAACAACATAAGTCAAGAACTGTTTATCAGGTTTTTTCATTATTTCTATTAATAAAGCGAAAAGATTATACGCTATTTTAATTTTTTACCCCTCGAATACTAAATTAACCATAAAGAAGCTCTTCAAAACTCATTTGTTTGTGTATGAAACAGTTTTTATTGATTTCTGAAAAATTATAATTTTGTGACTTATGAGGTTTTTGAAATGACCGATTCAATTTAGGTTTGCCATAGATGTAGAACATATTCTGGAAGAATACATGGCTAGTTATATTTTTTAACTCAGCGTGGACGTAGTCGCGGTTGACAGCTAGATAGTTTTACTTTTTTTCAAAGAAGTTAATTTCTTTTGCTTAAATCACAAACAATATTAAAAAAATTGGCAACACATCTGCGGTTCCTCTATTATTACCATGTCAAGTTTTTTTATTAAGGGTTACACTACTCGTTTGCCTCAGTTCATAAAAAAAAAATAGGAATGATCTATACGTGCGTAGTATCCGAACGGGACCGGCACAGAGCCTCAATATTAATTCGATCTGGATACAATATTTATGCTCTATTTACGTCAGACGACGCTCTCTGAGGTGCATTTGAATAATGTTTGTGCCCGATTTGAATTTCGAATCGGGACTCGATACGAACGCGGGCGCTCGTTGCAAAACCGGTGACCGTGAATTTTTTTTATTCGATGATTATTATACAGCCAGTTTTATTACAATTAAAAGTGATACGCTCTATAGTCTCTTAATGCCCTACTGAAAGGAGGGCAACATATTCTCAGTTCCGTATTTAGTTGTTACGTTTTTTTTAATTCCGCGCGGACGGAGTTGCTAATGACAGCTAGTCTATAATACAGCCGACAAGGATTTTGTGACATTAATAGGTTGGCGTTAATGCTCTTTTGTAATTTTGATTAAGCCTGCCGGGTCAGATAAATTTGCCGGTCTCTTTTATATCTTTTGTAATCTCCCGTAGCCTAAATAGACCGATATTGAAGTGTGATATTAACTATTACTTTTTCGTAAAATATTCGTCCAATTCAAAAGAAAAAATATTATTTACTTTATCATACAATTATCAGTAAAACTGCAACAACGTAAATCTTGTTAAAAACATTAAAAAAAATACCTCGCTAACCTATAAATAATGACAGTTGTTTTATTTAAAACAAGGCAAAGGTATCTGGTGCGTGCAGCCACAACAAACATTACGTATCACTTTCTCCATTACTCTGGTAAATCAAACGATTATGCAAATATTGTTTATTAGCTAATGTTTCGAGTTTAGTGTTGCACGCTTAAGAAAATTTATGTGACGCGTTAGGGTTGCCACAGCATTATATTAATTTTAAAACTATATTTGTTTTAATTTACGAATCTTAATAGAAACATAAGTTAATTGAAGAAAAGGTGGAGCGATGGTTTAACGCTCGCCTATTAATCTACAGGCCCGAGTTCGATCTCTGCCATGTACCAATGTACATCATCGAATTTGAAGTGTGATGTGTGTGCTTAGGACAGGGGGGTTCATGTTGGCTGAGGCCTAGTCTTACTTAGAGGATAGTGGCGTGTTGGCGGAGGCCTAGTCTTACTTAGAGGATAGTGGCGTGTTAGCTGAGGCCTAGTCTTACTTAGAGGATAGTGGCGTGTTGGCTGAGGCCTAGTCTTACTTAGAGGATAGTGGCGTGTTAGCTGAGGCCTAGTCTTACTAAGAGGATAGAGGTGTATTGGCTGAGGCCTAGTCTTACTTAGAGAATGGAGGTGTGTTGGCTGAGGCCTAGTCTTACTTAGAGGATAGTGGCGTGTTGGCTGAGGCCTAGTCTTACTAAGAGGATAGAGGTGTATTGGCTGAGGCCTAGTCTTACTTAGAGAATGGAGGTGTGTTGGCTGAGGCCTAGTCTTACTTAGAGGATAGTGGCGTGTTGGCTGAGGCCTAGTCTTACTAAGAGGATAGAGGTGTATTGGCTGAGGCCAAGTCTTACTTAGAGAATGGAGGTGTGTTGGCTGAGGCCTAGTCTTACTTAGAGGATAGTGGCGTGTTAGCTGAGGCCTAGTCTTACTTAGAGGATAGTGGCGTGTTGGCTGAGGCCTAGTCTTACTTAGAGGATAGTGGCGTGTTAGCTGAGGCTAGGGCATCGAGACCGGGTATACCCGGACCGAAAAAACCCGGTTTTTCCCGGTTCTGAGGATTACAAAAAAACCCGGGTTTGATTATTAAAACTCGGGTTTATCGGGTTTTTTTTTAATACTTTTGTTTTTGTAATTTATTAAGTTTAAGCCACTTCGAATGCAATAATAAATAAATGGAATAAAAATACGCTTTGATAAATTACTAATTATTACGTAAAACGTAGCTTCGTTGCTACGTTCCTATCAATTGTGCGATATCATTCGATGAATGGACATCTAATAAAAATAGAACTTATATAGGGCTCACTTTACATTCACCAAATTTTGCAAGGGATAGCAGTTTTAGAAATCTAGGTCTCATACGAATTCACAGGTTCTTGAACGCAGCCTCATGCGTACAATTGATTTAGGCCAAGTTGGACGAATATGGGGGTGGTTGCATTAGGGAAGTCCCTTAAGTCATACCATCAGCTATGCATCGCTCATGCCGTTCAGCTGGCAATTGTGGATGTAATGTACAAACACAATGCCGGCTTCGAGGAAAACGTCGCTCAGCTTGCCGAACTTGACGAGGATGAAGATTTACCTTCATCAGTATTGGCTCAAAGACTGCGAACTGTAGAATTTAACGACGACACAAATTCTACAGACAATGACGAGGATGGCGTTGAATTTAATAATGAATCCACGTTTATGGGGTCTTTCAGTTCACCATATTTTAGATACAACGATCTGCTATCAAAAGTACGAATAGTGGTAAAAATCTTCAAAAAATCGACAAAAAACGATGACGTCCTACAAAAACATGCCAGAGCTGATTTAGACAGGAGTACTCCCTGCTATTAGATGGGAAAACGCGCTGGAGTAGCATTTCTGCCATGTTAGGTCGGTTTCTGAAATTGAAAATATCTATTAGAAAAGCTTTAATTGCTTTAAAAACAGATACTCCATTTACTAATGATGACTGGAGAAATATAGATGAGATCCATAAAATATTGGATGTTATTAAAACTGTCGTCGAGGCGCTATATCGACGCGATGCAACTTTACTTACAGCTGATTTCCCTAAAATTTGCTTTGAAGAAAATGAATGAAATGACCATGACCACTAAGTCACAAAATGCATTGAGCAAACGATACGCAAAAAGAAGACTAACTCAAGCAGCAACACTACAGTACTTGACTAATCCGGGTAAATATTTTGAGAACATTCAAAATGAAGATAAAACTGTTTTTTTTTTTTTTTTTTGTAGGAAATCGATATATAAACGCAGATTAGTGTATTTTAAAAAATTACAATGGAAAGATCGAAATGCTCGAAAAAACCGGTCTACCCGGGTTTTGATACTCTTAGACCCGAAAACCCGGGTTTTCAAAATTGAACCGAGTTTCGATGCCCTAGCTGAGGCCTAGTCTTACTTAGAGGATAGTGGCGTGTTAGCTGAGGCCTAGTCTTACTTAGAGGATAGTGGCGTGTTGGCTGAGGCCTAGTCTTACTAAGAGGATAGAGGTGTATTGGCTGAGGCCTAGTCTTACTTAGAGAATGGAGGTGTGTTGGCTGAGGCCTAGTCTTACTTAGAGGATAGTGGCGTGTTGGCTGAGGCCTAGTCTTACTAAGAGGATAGAGGTGTATTGGCTGAGGCCTAGTCTTACTTAGAGAATGGAGGTGTGTTGGCTGAGGCCTAGTCTTACTTAGAGGATAGTGGCGTGTTGGCTGAGGCCTAGTCTTACTAAGAGGATAGAGGTGTATTGGCTGAGGCCAAGTCTTACTTAGAGAATGGAGGTGTGTTGGCTGAGGCCTAGTCTTACTTAGAGGATAGTGGCGTGTTGGCTGAGGCCTAGTCTTACTAAGAGGATAGAGGTGTATTGGCTGAGGCCTAGTCTTACTTAGAGAATGGAGGTGTGTTGGCTGAGGCCTAGTCTTACTTAGAGGATAGTGGCGTGTTGGCTGAGGCCTAGTCTTACTTAGAGGATAGTGGCGTGTTGGCTGAGGCCTAGTCTTACTAAGAGGATAGAGGTGTATTGGCTGAGGCCTAGTCTTACTTAGAGAATGGAGGTGTGTTGGCTGAGGCCTAGTCTTACTTAGAGGATAGTGGCGTGTTGGCTGAGGCCTAGTCTTACTTAGAGGATAGTGGCGTGTTGGCTGAGGCCTAGTCTTACTTAGAGGATAGTGGCGTGTTGGCTGAGGCCTAGTCTTACTTAGAGGATAGTGGCGTGTTGGCTGAGGCCTAGTCTTACTAAGAGGATAGAGGTGTATTGGCTGAGGCCTAGTCTTACTTAGAGAATGGAGGTGTGTTGGCTGAGGCCTAGTCTTACTTAGAGGATAGTGGCGTGTTGGCTGAGGCCTAGTCTTACTAAGAGGATAGAGGTGTATTGGCTGAGGCCTAGTCTTACTTAGAGAATGGAGGTGTGTTGGCTGAGGCCTAGTCTTACTTAGAGGATAGTGGCGTGTTGGCTGAGGCCTAGTCTTACTAAGAGGATAGAGGTGTATTGGCTGAGGCCTAGTCTTACTTAGAGAATGGAGGCGTGTTGGCTGAGGCCTAGTCTTACTTAGAGGATAGTGGCGTGTTGGCTGAGGCCTAGTCTTACTAAGAGGATAGAGGTGTATTGGCTGAGGCCTAGTCTTACTTAGAGAATGGAGGTGTGTTGGCTGAGGCCTAGTCTTACTTAGAGGATAGTGGCGTGTTGGCTGAGGCCTAGTCTTACTAAGAGGATAGAGGTGTATTGGCTGAGGCCTAGTCTTACTTAGAGAATGGAGGTGTGTTGGCTGAGGCCTAGTCTTACTTAGAGGATAGTGGCGTGTTGGCTGAGGCCTAGTCTTACTTAGAGGATAGTGGCGTGTTGGCTGAGGCCTAGTCTTACTAAGAGGATAGAGGTGTATTGGCTGAGGCCTAGTCTTACTTAGAGAATGGAGGTGTGTTGGCTGAGGCCTAGTCTTACGTAGAGGATGGTGGCGTGTTGGCTGAGGGCTAGTCTTACTTAAGGCAGTGTTGGGCTTGAATGAACCTGTAAAAAATGTAGGCTAAAATTTGACGCATAACAAACTTTGTGAATGCAGTTAATATTATTCGTATATATAAAAACAAATTTGTTTCAACCCTAAACTTCGAGACTAAATAAATATCTAATAATTGATTTAAATTTAAATTCGCGATCGGTTTTTGATTTACCTTGCGCGAGGATCGCGTGTTCGGCGTTTGAAGAGCTATTAATGTTATAGAGGGGACATCAATAATTATGTAATATTATATTTGGCGGGTTATGCGCAAGTAGTATTAATGCAGTCTTTAAGCGTAGATAGGACTGACTCTGTTAGGATTAGAAATAAGAAAAGATTTTTTTGACAAAAAAAGATTAGACAATGTGTAGCATTATTTCCGTGTAAAATAATTTTGATAGCACATTTGAGGAGCGTCGAGCAAAAACTTATAAATTACATTTTGACATGTTTTTTTTATTATGATGCTAATGGGTTGTCAACCAGGAACATGGCCATATTTTTTCCATAAAAAAAATGAAAAAAAAAACAATGTGATTTATAGGTTTTAGTTAGAAGCATCGGTTCTCATTTATCAAAACAAATATCATCTGACATAATCATCATCAGCTCACTATATGTCCCCATTGAGGGGCTCGGAGCCTACCCTAAGTTAGTTATGACTAGGTCATAGTCAACCACAGTCAAGTACGGGTTGACTTCACACATATAATTGAATTTCTTCTCAGATGCAGGTTGCATCACGATGTTTTCCTTCATCGTAGGAACTTCGGATAAATGTACATTTGTAAATCTAAATACACATTGGTACATGGCGGGATTGGAACCCAGGATCTGCAGGTTGCAACTCAAGTGCTTAACCCTTGAGCCACCACTCTATCTCGCTCTGATATTATAAGAGATGAATTTTATGGTGAAATAGTAAATAATCTTGAGAAGAGACAATTGAGTGTCTAAAGCATTAAAATGTATTTCTTTTTTTTATAACCATCTCTGATTCAGTTATGGTTCACAATAACCGAATGGAATCGACCATATTTGTCGAATGTTTGTATCCATAAAGCTATTGGCGCATTTAGTAAAACAATGTCCTGTCTACTATATTATATTGTCTACAATACCCGTGACATATAATTCAAGTGCAGTAGGAACAAAATTGAAAACGATACAAAAACGAAATTGAAATTCGCGGAAGTTCTTTTGTTTATTTCAATTTGTTTGTCGAATATAAAAAAAAAAACTTTGAATTAGAATCTTAAAAGTATTAATTTTTAGTTTTTGAAGTTTTCATAATTTTTTTATAATATTTTTACTGGAGTAGACCGGAGACAGCGAATATTTAACATTGGTAGACGTCAGCAACAACATCAGTTCCATGAATTGTCCTCACTCAGTGAAATACCACGACCTTACAGAAGACAGACCTCAAGTTGAAGTAATTCTACCTACAGTCTGATCACTGTGTCACGGAGATTGTCCTCACTCAGTGAAATACCACGACCTTACAGAAGACAGACCTCAAGTTGAAGTAATTCTACCTACAGTCTGATCACTGTGTCACGGAGATTGTCCTCACTCAGTGAAATACCACGACCTTACAGAAGACAGACCTCAAGTTGAAGTAATTCTACCTACAGTCTGATCACTGTGTCACGGAGATTGTCCTCACTCAGTGAAATACCACGACCTTACAGAAGACAGACCTCAAGTTGAAGTAATTCTACCTACAGTCTGATCACTGTGTCACGGAGATTGTCCTCACTCAGTGAAATACCACGACCTTACAGAAGACAGACCTCAAGTTGAAGTAATTCTACCTACAGTCTGATCACTGTGTCACGGAGATTGTCCTCACTCAGTGAAATACCACGACCTTACAGAAGACAGACCTCAAGTTGAAGTAATTCTACCTACAGTCTGATCACTGTGTCACGGAGATTGTCCTCACTCAGTGAAATACCACGACCTTACAGAAGATAGACCTCAAGTTGAAGTAATTCTACCTACAGTCTGATCACAGATGATGAGTATGGTGATACAGTCTGATGAGTATGGTGCTTAAGGCTTAATTTTAGGCATCTATCCCTTCCCACCCTTTTCTTATAAGGATATGAAAGCGCAGTGAGTTTGACGGAGGACGAGACGTTTAGGAAAGGGAAATATTTTCTTTTCATGGCAACGCATCTAAATAAAAAAAATGATTTTTAAATATGGTCGAATTTCGCGCAATGGCCGAACTTATCTTACTAATATTATAAATGCGAATGTTTAGATGGATGTTTCTTTAAAGGTATCTCTGAAACAGCTCAACTGATCTTGATGAAATTTGGCACAAATGTAGAACATAGTCTGGAAGGACACATAGGCTACTTATTACGCTTTCTTTAATTCCGCGCGAACGGAGTCGCGGGCGATAGTACATACTAAACAGAAGTAAACGTTTCCAAAAAAAAATTATAAAACTAAATAGAGCGTTCGATATAAAAATATTGTAAATAAAAAAAATAAAACCTAAATAATTTAACATACTTAAAGTCACACCTGAAAAATACTTATTAACATATTCGCCGATGTTTTTTGACGTCTACCGGACGAAGGTCGGAGCTTCGGATGGTTTTTATTCGCAAAACGTTTCCGTAGTAACCAGGGCTGTCAGATTTGTGGCGGGAAACGCTTTGCGACAAATTAAACTCTACGAGAGGCGCTGTTATCGCTGTTGGTTAAAAAATGTAACCTAAGACCCTTCTTACACGTAACAACGTTAATCTTCGTAATGCGGCGAATTCAGTCGCTTACAGAATACAATGTCACAAAGGTACACACCGCGCGTTGCCGACATTTCTATTATTCATCGCCTAAGCCAGTCGCTCGCAACTTTGTCAAGATTATCGTGAAAAAAGTTGCAGCGATTTTCAAGATGGCGGAGCAAATCAGCAGTTATTATGTAGTCTATACCATATAGACATATAGTATGCCTGTACCGTATAGGCGACTCGCGTCGACGACTCAACGTTGCGTGATACTCGCGATAATTATTAGTGCAGTAAATATCTGTGTGCGTGCGACACAAAGCTTACGCTTGTAATAATAGTTGTCGCTCATTTTCTATACATAAAAAACCTCAATGACATTTACCAACTCCCGCGCACTCACATCACGACGACGTTACAACTAAGGAATCTTCATTAATAACATAACTCTAGTATTTCGTTTTTTAAAAAGTATTGTGACGATATTTTACAGGATTTTAACGGACTCCAAAAAGAAAGAGTTTAATTCGACTATATTTATTTTTATGTGCTCCGATTTTGACATTTTTTTTTAAATCAAAAAGTAGTGCTTGCAGTTGTCTTCCAGTTTATTACTAAAGCTTTATAATTATTATACAGTGAAATAATTACTTAAAACACATTAAAAATCTTATCTTTATTGTACGTTACCTATTTTTTTTTGGTAATTAACAAATAACAGTATTATTATTTATTATTTATTCATGAAAATCTTCCTCTACTAGTGACAACCCTACAGAGTCGATATTTTTTCTATCACCGCTTCAAAATTTGACAACATCCCGAATAAATTGGGTCAAATCGGGTCACATTGTGGAAAAAACAAAATTTATACGATTCAGAAGTCTTCCGGTATAAAAACATATATGTAACGATGAAGTTTTGTTTTGTCTGTTCAGGATGAAATGAAGGAAGTTAATTTGGCGGGATACGTTCCATCAAATGATTTTTGTATGTTAAATTTTGATATAGACATTAGAGTATTGTTTTGGCACGTATGTTTTTTTTTTAATATCATATGATGGCAGACGAGTGGCCACCTGAATACGCTTAAAAAGCGAAGCGACCACTGCCTAAGACATCCGCAATTGCATATTCGTTGCCTACCTTTAATAGACAGAGGAGGAGACGCACAGAAATTGGATATGCTATGCGTCCCCAATCCACCATAAAATCCACTTCCCCATCACATTCTTGAAAATTAAAAAAATTAAGAAAAGCATGAAAATTAAAAAAAACAATGTTTATTTTAACACGTAGAAAATAGATGGCGCTGTTTCAACTATTACAGTCTCAGTCAGTCGGGATTTTCCTTTTAATTAAGTTTAGGTTATTTAAACGTTCATTTATATTTTATTACTAACTGTCGCCTGCGACTCCATCCGCGAGACATTAAAAAAACTTTATAAGTAACCTATGTGTTTTTCCAGACTAGGTTCTAAAACCGTGCCAGATTTCATCAAGATCCTTTGAGTCGTTCCGGAGATATCTTCAAACAAACATCCATCCATTTATCCATCTAAACATTCACATCTATATATATAAAAGAAAGTCGTGTTAGTTACACTATTTATATCTCAAGAACGGCTGAATCGATTTGACTGAAAATTGGTGGGCAGGTAGCTTAGAACCAGGAAACGGACATAGGATAATTTTTACCCCGTTTTCTATTTTTTATTCCGCGCGGACGGAGTCGCGGGTAAAAGCTAGTTTATAATATTAGTAAGATACACTACTAAACAGCACTACGACTTGCAGTGTGGAATAGCAGATAGGCGATTCCCGAAACCATTATGTTCCCGTTACAAAAAAAATAACGACACATATAAATGAAATTTACTTAGTTATCATTCATATGAGTCGTAACTTACTTAGCACGTAGCGCATAAAGTTATTCAACTTGGCCTTAACTTTGCTCCGTCATGTATAAATCATAATAATAACTTAAAGACGACTCGATTTTTATTCATTGATTTAGTTACGTCAGCGGTACATGGACACTTTTTTTAATATGCATTCAAGTTGTTACTAAGCAAAGGAATAACTCTTTAAATACATGAAAAAAAAAATTGTTGTAGTTTTTTTATGTTACAATACGGCAAACTAGCAAGCGGCCATATAAATTCGCCGAAATGGCGAAGCGAAAGCTGCCAATAGACATTCGCAATTGCAGATGCATTGCTCAATCGACGAAGGAGGAGACGCACAAAAAGAGAATATTTAACCTTCCTATTCATCTCCTTCATCAAATCTACCTCCCCTTCCCATCCTTTCCTTATAAGAAAAGGGATGGGAAGGGAATGTACTTATTACTGCAGGAAATCATTAATATATCGTGGACTTGTGTGACTTAAATCTCCGTTGAAAATACTACGTTACTAACTGACCTCGTTGTTAAAAAAAAAAACTTGAGAGGTGTGTTGGGACACCCGGATGGAACGAAGTTCCTTTCTATTAATTAGTGAAGGAACCAATGTTTATTCTATGAATAAAAAACTTAAGTCTTCACAAGAAGTACATTTTATTTCTATGAATTTTCGTTATATATTGTCACGTCGTTGCCATGGTGAAGTAGCGCTCATTCGTCGTTAACATACTTACTATAGCAAAAAAGTGTCGTGACAACTTTTCGTAAGAATTTTTTCCGTCTAGCCCCCTTTCACAACGCGCGATAAGGAACTTCGTTCCAATAACTATCAAGGCATGGAGTGCTGTGAACAATAAGGGAATGTAAAAACTACAAAACAACTAACATAATTTGATTTAATTCATTATAATTTATGGTGGTAGACGCCAGCAACAATAATATCTGCTGCACGGAAAACCGGCTCACCCTTGCAATACCACGACCACACAGTAGACAGGCGTGAAGTGAAAGCAATTCTGTGTACAGTCTGATGAGTGTGTGTGCCGGAGTTCTAATTTTAGTCCTCTTTTACTTTCCACACTTATCTTATAAGGAAAGAATGGGAAGGAGAAGTGGATTTGACGGAGCTGGGGATGCATATGAAGGGGAAATATTATCTTTCTGTCCGCCTCTCATCCGTTGATTAAAGGTAGACAACGCATCTGCAATTGCGGATATACATAGAGCAGCGGTCGCTTCGCTTTTTGGTCAAATTTAAAGTTTAGGGTTGTATATACTTTTAATACCACATTATAAAAAATAAAAATTTTGTCCAAAAAATAAAAAATAATGTTAGGGATGGAAAAGTCCAAAAAAGTATTATTTCATTTTTTAAGGGCTTAATTTTTTTATACGAGTTAACCTAATAAAGCACGTAATCTTACGTAAGCCCAGCTGTAAAAAATTACTGTTGATTTTTTTCTGGATGAATGAATTTTTTGGGAAAAAACTACGTCTATTTAACATTGTTTTTATAACGAAACTGAGTTAAACTGATTTATTAATTACGTAATATAGGTATCTGTTCCTTACGAGTATACGTACAAAAAGGCAAACCAAAAATAATACTAATTATTTTAAAAAAAATGGGACCCATCTGCAAGCACTTCCTTTCGATTAAAATAATTTTTATCAAAATAGGACCACCAGAGGCGGAGCATCGCGGTAACACACATTAAAAAAAATACAGACGAATTGATAGCCTCCTTCTTTTTGAAGTCGGCTAATAATTACCGCCATGTATGTAATGTGTTGTTCGGTTTATTATATTAGACGAAGAATATAACAAGACTAGCTTTTGGGAAGCTTTTGTTATAAATGTACTAAGCCCACTGAACTACGAAATCATGCGTAAACAAAGAGCGGGAGAAGGAAAGGAAGATTATATCTGTACTATTCTTTTGTTTCTAGAACTTTCTCGATTATTCCATATCTTAGTAAACATTTCCTAGAAGCTACGTGCCATGACGATCCCCGTGACCCCAATAAGCTGACCCATTTAAACTCGTCATATAAAGGCCGTAGAATTTATTAGAGACAAAGGAATGGAGGAAAACACCAATGTATTCTTACTCAATCTACGAGTATTTAAGATAGTTTTTTTATAAGTGGCAAAAGAACAAGCAGCCACCAGGTAATGCTAAAATAGCGAAATGATTCTAGACTTCTAACAACAAGTTAGACGTTTCAAGATTTTTTATGGATAGAGATTTCATTATTGTTACGTAATTATCTAGTACTAAATATAGCCTATATCATTCGGGGATAGTGTAGTTTTCCCACAGTCTAATAATATTACAAATCGGTTCAAAGTAATAACGGCAAACAATCAAATCAGAGCGTCGTCTTTGGCTAAGGGGTTAAGCACTTGACTTGCAATTTGCAGGTACTGGGTTCGAATCACGTCATGTACCAATTTGTTTTTCGATTTACATATGTACATTTATCCGACGTTCTTACGGTGAAGGAAAACATCGTGATGCTGCACATATCTGAGAAGAAATTCAATGATATGTGTGAAGTCAACCCGCACTTGATTATGGTTGACTATGACCTAGTCATCTCTAACTTAGTATAGACTCTGAGACCCTCTGTGGGGACGTATAGTGAGCTGATGATGAAACAATCAAATGTTTCTTCCTGATAATATTAGTACAGAAGAGTGGGAAAGATTTAAACGTGTCTTCAAACTCTGTGATGAGAATTTCGTCAGGTATATTTGTAAGTTGGCGTATGTTCTGTGTTATAGTGCACCGCCTGAGCGGAACATACTTTAGCATGGTCACCACAACAATACCAATATTAAAATAAAATAATTTATGTAGCTTTATAAATTAAAAAAAACATTATGAGTACCCTATATGTTCTTCCACATCTGTGATAAATTTCATCAAGATCTGTTGAGACGTTCAGGAGATATCTTCAAACAAACATTCACCCATCCATCCATCTAAACATTCACATCTATATATATAGTCAGAAAGTCGTGTTAGTTACACTATTTATAACTCAAGAACGGCTGAATCGATTTGACTGAAAATTGGTGGGCAGGTAGCTTAGAACCAGGAAACGGACATGGGATAATTTTTACCCAGTTTTCTATTTTTTATTCCGCACGGACGGAGTCGCGGGTAAAAGCTAGTTTATTATAGTAGTAAGATTAATGTGTATTTTCTACAATAAATGTAATTTTTATATTTCTATAATTTTTTTCCATATAGAAAAATAAAACAGCCTCTATTTGTGATAACATGTCTATACCAAATCTCTAGGAATCAAAGACAAAATGAGGGCAAATTTTAGACGAATACAACACAAATCTATACCTAGATACATTTACAATGAAATGACGCCATTTTACAAAATTTCACCTGTTTACTTTATCTTAGGAAAACTGGTAGGGTTGTCAACTTGGACCTACACAACTATAATCATGAAAGCTGTCGCCCGCGACTTCGTTCGCGTGGAATTAAAACAAAACTTAATTGGTAACCTCTTCCAAACTAATTAATTAAGAAACGGCTTAACTCACGTTTGATCGTCCGGTGACGGCACCGACTAGTTTCGGACCCATCGGGGGTCCATCTTCAGGTCTTTCTTCTTCCAAACTATGTTCTACATCTATGCCATATTTCAGTGAGATCAGTTTAGTGATTTTGGAGATACTTTATAACATTCATCTAAACATTCACATCTATAATGTGAGATAGTTTCATAGGTTATATGTTGCTCCTATCGATAGAGGAGGGATGCACAGAAAGAGGATATTTTCCCTTCCTCATCTGCTCCTTCACCAAATCTAATTCCCGTCATTTAATTATAAACTAGCAAGCGACTTCGTCCGCGCGGAATAAAAAATAGAAAACGGGATAAAAAATATTCTATGTCCGTTTCCTGGTTCTAAGCTACCTGCCCACCAATTTTCAGTCAAATCGATTCAGCCGTTCTTGAGTTATAAATAGTGTAACTAACACGACTTTCTTTTATATATATAGAAATAGGGGGGAAAGGAACGTGAACTAAAATTAGTCCTCAGGAATGTAAACAAAACTGATAAATAGGTTCATCTGTACAAAAACTTTGAACCACTAGTTTATTAAAAACATTCAATCTTACTTCTTACTAATATTATAAATGCGAATTTTTAGATGGATGGATGGTTTTTTATTACAAGGTATCTACATAACCGATAAAATTTGTCACAGATGTAGAACATAGTCTGAAAGAACACATAGGCCACTAATTATTTTTTTTTAATTATATAGACGTAGTCGCGAATGACTACTTTCTAATAATTAGTAAAACGACTAAAGAATCAACATATAACAATTCTAATTTAAACATAAAATTTAACAAAAATCCGTTCAACCCTATGTAACATGTCATTGAGAAATGTGACTCAATGATTTCGTAAGCGTCTGTAGACCTCCGTTCAAGGGTTACACGTGAAACTCGCTTGTTTACGTTTGATCCCGGGTAAAAGTAGACCTTGGATGCTAATCGAATACACAAAATATAAACAGGAAAAACATGTCTTTGTAAAAAAGAGAGAGACAGGGGAGGGATTAAAATCTGAAATTTCATGACTTTACGATAGTATATCGAATGGATATAAAAAGGATTTATTCTTTTATTTGACTCAGATGGGTTAGGTATTCGCGCGTATGTTTTTTATAGTGTGGGTTTGTTTGTAATGTAATTTCTTTGTTACCTTCTGTAGTCTAAATTACTGAACGCATTCTTCCAAAGAGTGTCATAGAGTACATTCAGTCAGGATTTTTTTGGTTTTTAAATAACAAATCGTGTTTTCTGGTTTTTATGTATGTCAATTTAATTGTTACCTGTAGCGTTAACAACTAGTGATGCAACGGAAGTGTCTTACCGGAACCAGAAACGGAAACAGATGTCAAAAATAAATTTTAGCAGAAACGGATGCGGAAACAGAAGTGTAAATAATAATAAAAAACATATTTACAAAAATAATTTTTTTCGGTAAAAACAGTTTGTATTCGTTTTTAATTTATTAAGGCATTGGATATCGGTGTCCTTTAGCCTTCAATGTATGTATTTTTACTGCGCTGCAATAAGTTAAAATACGCGTTTTTTTTAAATTTATTTTCAGGAAACAAAATTACACTATTTACAAACTAAAGTTCGCCAAACCACTCGTGTTGACAAACGACAAATATATTTCTATTTATATAATGATGATGATATATTACATGGTTATTACTTATTCAAAAGTACATTTAATAACTCGTAAGTATGAAATAGTCACATTTTGCCAGTTGTCAAATTTTATATGGACAACAACTAGACAGTTTACTCCAGCAAGAGAAACTGATTGTTTCAAGCAGCAGCAGAAAATATTACGCGCTTAAATTCACAAAATAGTACGTAAACAAACAAATGCGACAAGTGTCGAAAGGCCGTGCACGGACTGCGCGTCTCGCGCCGCGCATTTGGATCTCTCAGCCGTCGTAAAGTTCCGTTTTATCTCCGTTATAAAAGTTGCGGAAACAGAAGCAGAAACGGATGTTGAAAAGCATGCGGAACTTCCGCACTTGCGGAAACGGAAACAGACATCCGTTGCATCACTATTAACAACTAAACCATTTTGAAGAATGTCTTTACTTTCGATTCGTATTCTTCTAGTGTCATAGGGGGTGCTATCAGTTTAATATTTTTTAAATCACAACGACATTACGTTAATTAAAATAACAATCGAGAGCGTCAGTGGCTCAGGGGTTAAGCACTTGACTTGCAATCTGTAGGTCCTGGGTTCGAATCCCACCATGTGCCAATGTATTTTTCGATTCTCAATTTACATATGTACATTTATCCGACGTTCTTACGTTGAAGGAAAACATCGTGTTGCAACCTGCACACATATGTGAGAAGAAATATAATGCCATGTGAAGTCAACCCGCACTTGGCTGTGGTTGACTATGGCTTAGTCACCCTGGGGCGTCGCGGTGGCAAGCTCACGAGATCCCGTGGCGCCCCACACTATGGCCTTGAGGGAACAGAGGGGTTTAGTGGGTATGGCTTAGTCACCCCTAACTTGGGGTAGACTCCGAGCCCCTCACTGGGGACGTATAGTGAGCTGATGATGATGAAATCACAACGCAAAAATCTACGAACTATATTATACTGTGTAAAGAACCGACGTTTAGTAGAATGTGGACAACCTGAATACATATATAAATGAAATACGTAGCTGTAAAGGCAAATCAACGTATACCGTTAGAACTGAAAGGAACGGTATCTTGACAAATACATAATAAGGTAGACAGACAAGTATCCTGACAAGTCTCAATCACCTTATACACAAACTGTAGGAGCCCTTGATTTCGTTCTCCAAATTGAATCGTTACTTCAGTTGTCAAACCCTTCTGAATTATTTCACCCTTCCCATTCATCTATTCTTTACCTTTAAGAAATAGAGAATATTTAATCTATAATCTATATATATAAAAGAAAGTCGTGTTAGTTACACTATTTATAATTCAAGAACGGCTGAATCGATTTGACTGAAAATTGGTGGGCAGGTAGCTTAGAACCAGGAAACGGAAATAGGATAATTTTTTACCCCGTTCTCTATTTTTTATTCCGCGCGGACGGAGTCGCGGGTAAAAGCTAGTATATATATAAAAGAAAGTCGTGTTAGTTACACTATTTATAATTCAAGATCGGCCGAACTGATTTAGCTGAAAATTGATAGGGAGGTAGCTTAGAACTAGGAGACGGACATGGGAACTTTTTTTATTTTGTGTGCAATTTTTTTTATTCCGCGCTGACGGAGTCGCGGGAAAAAGCTAGTAATATTATAAAAATAATGTGTAGATAGATGGATGGATGTTTGTATGAAGGTATCTCAAAAATGGCTGAACGGATCTCGATGAAATTTGGTATAGATGTAGAACATCTGAAAATCAATTTGCTTTCCATTTCATAAGGGCGCAGTTTCATTAGTCGTTAGTTCCCGCATGCGTTGGGCGATAGTCCATACTTTTTTACCGCACATTGTACTCGTCAACTGAGTCCCAGCACGACGCTTGCTTTACTTCTACCTTCATTAGTAGGGGACTCCCCGCATGCTGTATAACGACCGATTTATAAACAAATGAAATTGCGCCCTAATAACTATAGCCCGTAGGCGATATGACAAGTTTGCAATCTAATAAAATTGTAGGTATCAAGATGTTTTAATTTTTTCATACAAAAATCTACATTAAGGTCCTTCATATACACAAGAATACGCAAATGTCAGATACTATTGTGTCCGTAGAACATTAAATCGTCGACGCGAGTCGCCTATTCGGTTAGTATAGGCATAGCGACTACACGACACGACTGACACGAATTTAAATGTCAACTGTATAATGGGATATCGATTTATGTAGCCATGTTTACGAATAGCCTAAAAGCCTTCCTTAAGGTTCATGTACACAAGACAGAATTGTAAAAAAACGCTCGTCAGTCGTTTTGGATAGAGACAAACGTATGGGAAATACATACGTTTATCTCGCTCTGGATCAACTTGTACGATTACGTCTTATGTCTAAATGAACCTTAACTCGAACGACTGACTACGACTTCTTTAATACAAAAAGACTTGTTGTACAGACAAATAGAAAAGTGTCTTAAACATTGTACGTAACAACACTTTACCACGTAACTGTACACATATTTTTCTCGCCAAATAGGGCAACATTAAAAAATTCGTGGACGCCTGAATTATTCAATGTTTTTTTTTCTATTCAAGTTTCGAACTAAAAATAACGCAGGAAATCGTATTTGTATGGAAAATTATTTGTCGTAACTTTCTGAAGTTGCATGGTAACAGATAAAAAAACCAAGATGGCGGACTTTGACGTTATTGTTTGTCAGATTTATGATGATTAGTTTGACAACAGACGCCTATGAAGTATCGAATTAATTTTGTATGAAGATTAATGTTGTATTATATGGTACGATGTCATAGTGTCGGACCGTACGTATAACGAACAAAACCATCGAGAATCGGACTTGTTATAAAACAAATGTAATAAATAAAAATTCATGTGTTTTTATTACTTTTTTAGTTTATCATTTATATATATATGACACAATATTTTTTTTATATCATAAGGAGGCAAACGAGCAAACGGCCACCTGGATTCGCCGCAATAGCGAGGCGACCGTTGCCCATAGACATCCGCAAATGCAGATGCGTTGCCTACCTTTAATTAACGGAGAAGGGGACGCACAGAAAGAGGATATTTCTCCTTCCTGTGCGTTCCCTCTTCCGCCAAATCCACTTCCCCTTCCCATCCCTTCCTAATAAGAATAGTGTGGGAAGGGAAAGAGGACTAAAATTAGGTCTCCGGTACCACACTCATCAGACGAAACGCGGAATTGCTTCCACTTGACGCCTGTCTTCTGTTAGATCGTGGTATTTCACTGATAGTCTAAGATCCCGCTGCAGGATTGGTGCGCTCATCGACTTTTTGTTTAAAACCAAATTTTTATGTTTATTTATAGTTAAGAGAATATATATTTACTAGGGTGCCTATCAAAATTTGGCCGCCATTATTTTTTTAAAAATTATTTTTCATTGATTTTTGGTAAAAAATTTCGTTTATTTATTTTTTTAATAAAATAACGTCTACATAACGGTAATTAATATCAAGATTCTAAAAAATCACGGTTGCCGTTGCGCACCTGGCCGCACCTCTTTGCAGCCAGGTGTAAACAGGTATGATTTCGATAAATTTATACGTCTATAACCTATTTTTATTAATTATATGTCAAATTAAAGCTAATTTTTTTCTATTAATTATCATATAAAGTTGCTTAATTAAATCTGGCCGCAAATAAGGGTTACTGGCTGTTAAAGATAATAAATATTTGAGGTAGAGTGAAAGAGAGTTAGCGCGTAACATCATTTGTCAGACGAGGACAGCGATTGCCGGCTGTGCGACGCTTTTAAGCCATTGCGCATGCGTCGAATGAAATTTTTGAATAATACTTTCGCAATAAAATTTTCTTTTACTTAAGTCACCTTGGTTTTATTTTTTTATTTTTTTAATTAATATTAAATATCGACGTTCTAATTAGCAAATTATCTAACTCCTTTTTAGAGAATCTTCTATTTGTACGAAAAAAAACAATTACTTCAAAATTTATTATCATTTAAAAAAACCATTTAAAATTATTTATATCTAATAGAGATATAATATTTAAGTTTGAATCATTCAAATAATTTGTAATTGGATTATTGCTTCATCAAAATGTTATAAAATCACCCTCTAAAAAATAAGGAGTTAGACAAATTCCTAACTAGACCGTCGATATATCAAATCAATATTAATTTTTTGTTGCAATTTTTAAATTTGTCATTTTGAAAAAAATTACATATTTTTTGGAGTATTTATTATAAGTCGTCTCTATTACTCCCCGGTGGTTGAGAACACTAACGTTCGACACATGCGCAATGGCTTAAAAGCGTCGCACAGCCGGCAATCGCTGTCCTCGTCTGACAAATGATGTTACGCGCTAACTCTCTTTCACTCTACCTTAAATATTTATTATCTTTAACAGCCAGCAACCCTTATTTGCGGCCAGATTTAATTAAGCAACTTTATATGATAATTAATAGAAAAAAATTAGCTTTAATTTGACATATAATTAATAAAAATAGGTTATAGACGTATAAATTTATCGAAATCATACCTGTTTACACCTGGCTGCAAAGAGGTGCGGCCAGGTGCGCAACGGCAACCGTGATTTTTTAGAATCTTGATATTAATTACCGTTATGTAGACGTTATTTTATTAAAAAAATAAATAAACGAAATTTTTTACCAAAAATCAATGAAAAATAATTTTTAAAAAAATAATGGCGGCTAAATTTTGATAGGCACCCTAGTAAATATATATTCTCTTAACTATAAATAAACATAAAAATTTGGTTTTAAACAAAAAGTCGATGAGCGCACCAATCCTGCAGCGGGATCTTAGACTATGAGCGATGCCAATTCGTGCACCCAACAAATATTGTTATTGCGGGATCTACCACTGTTTAAATCCGGATAAAGCCGGACATAGGTAGGCTTTTTGATTGCGTGTCCGGCCAAAATAAACGGTTTTCCGGCTTTTGTTAGGCTTTTTACATTTCTCAAACTATAGTGTACCTATTAATACTGAGACAAAATTCTAAATAATATAGGGTGTCCGACCTTTCTACCGAAATGTCCGGCCAAACTGACTGGTCTGTCCGGCTAGTAGATTTGGCGACCTGGCAACCCTATATTAATAAGATAATATTATAAATAATCTACACAAAACTATTAAGGTACAGTAATATTTGATTGAACTGTTGAAATAGAGAACCGATTAAAAAAAAAAAGAATTGCAAGGAAAATTATAAATTTTTCCTCACTTCGAAATTATTCGATTTCTTCGAAATGTGATGTCGAAATACAAATGACCTAAATTGTTAATTTTCGTATACATTAAAGGAATAACGGAAAAATCAATGAAACCGTAAACAACGGGAAACGGGAAACAACGGGATATTTTCTTTCCTGTCTACATTTATTTTTTTATAAGCCGACTTCAAAAACTATTTTTTTACGTGAGTTAGGGACATAAACGTAAGTATGTCTAATACATCTCAAAAAATAAAATGTCACCTATTTACTTCAGCCGACACCGACTGCGAAATAACAATAATTATACAATATAGACGTTACAAGAAAGAAGAGAACTTTCTTTAGAGTTTAGAGAGTTTTCATGACATTATTTTGTTACTTTTTAGTGCATTTTGTTTGAGATTGTTTTTATATTATGTGGTTGTAAATGCGCAAACGGCCACATGAATTTGCCGTAATAGCGAAACACAGACTGTAATTGGAGATACATTGCCAACCTTTAATCGGAGGAGGAAACGCACAGAAAGAGGAAATTCCCTCTTTCTATACGTCCTCTCCTCCGACAAATCCCTTACCCCTTCTCATCATATCCTTATAAGAAGAGAGTGGGAAGGAAAAGAGGACTAAAATTAAGCCTAAGGAATGCACACTCAACAAACTGTGTACTGTGTGGTCCTGGTATTTCACCGGGAACGATACATTCGTGCAACATATGTTGCTGGTGTCTACCACTGCTACGAGTTTTAAATAGGAAGTTATCTTTGACAGACAGACCTTCGCGCTCTTGAAAAATTTAAATATAGTGGAAACAGTACGATTTAGGGTCCTTCAAGAAGAGAAATCTCTTTCTCAAAGGCCGGCAACGTTTCTACAGTTTCCTAGTGTTGCGGATGTCCATGGACGTCGATGATTACCTCGGTGTTCCCGTCACTCTTTTGCTCCTTTCTCTTATAAAAAAAAATACAGTCCATTTTACTCAAAAGGGAATAATTTTTTTAGAAAAACTAAAATTTGTTATGAAAAATAGATGTTGGCCAATTCTCAGACCTACTGAATATGCTCACAAAATTTCATGAGAATCGGTCAAGCCGTTTCGGAGGAGTATGGCAACGAAAACTGTGACACGAGAATTTTATATATAAGATGATGGACAGGGGAAGTAGATTCATAAAGAGTGGAAATATTCTCTTCTCTGCGTCCCCTCCTCTGACTATTAAAAGTAAGCAACGCTTGCAATTAAGGATGTCTGTGGGCAGCGATCGCTATTTCGGTGAAGTCAGCTGTCTGCTTGTTCTTTTGCCACTTTAAAAAAAACTAGTTGTATGAAATACAGGATGTCATTTTTTGTAACTACAACTACGCTGATGAAACCGTCACCAGCTAGTATGACATAAAGATTTTTTTAATAAGACATCTTTGACGGAACGCTTGCGTCCGTTTTTGTACATTTTAGTGTATTTTTTCGGGTAAAATCTTTTTTAATGGTAACAATTTATACAACACGCCCTGTTTAATGTAATCTCTGACGTAGGAGATCGTAAGACGTCCGTAATATATACGTGACTAATTTCAATTGTTTCATGTTTTGTACGCGAATAATTTTATAATCCTATTATATAGACTGACAAACTTATTTGACCCGGTGTTGCTCAGAAAATATGCAAAACTTACATAGGCATAAAACTTGAGAGGTGTCAAGGGACACCCAGATGGAACGAAGTTCCTTTCAACTAATTAGTGAAGGAACCAATGTTTATTCTACGAATAAAAAACTTAAGTCTTCACAAGAAGTACATTTATTTCTATGAATTTTCGTTATATATTGTCACGTCGTTGCCATGGTGAAGTAGCGCTCATTCGTCGTTAACATACTTACTATAGCAAAAAGTGTCGTGACAACTTTTCGTAAGAATTTTTTCCGTCTAGCCCCCTTTCACAACGCGCGATAAGGAACTTCGTTCCAATAAAACTAATAGACAGACAATGACATCTAGTGAGCATAAGCCAAACTAAATTATGATAGCACACCAGCGCCACCCTGTCAATGCTAAAAAGTGTCACAAGATCCTTTTCGTCCTGTAGCTGTCACGTTTTTTTCTTTCATGACATTTTCTACTTAGGTTTTATTGGAACGAAGTTCCTTATCGCGCGTTGTGAAAGGGGGCTAGACGGAAAAAATTCTTACGAAAAGTTGTCACGACACTTTTTGCTATATCACCATGGCAACGACGTGACAATATATAACGAAAATTCATAGAAATAAAATGTACTTCTTGTGAAGATTTAAGTTTTTTATTCATAGAATAAACATTGGTTCCTTCACTAATTAATTGAAAGGAACTTCGTTCCATCCGGGTGACCCTTGACACCTCTCAAGTTTTTTTAAATATTTCTGACACCACTTAGCCTCTCACCGTGTCAAGATATCCTTGTTAGTACCACTATATAGTACAAGTATCTTGTGATAGTTTTTTTCACATTGACAGGAGGGCGCTAGAGACCTAACATAATTTAGTTTGACTTATGCCCATCGGGTCAGATAACTTTGTCGGTCTTTACAATGACGTCAGCTCGTACACGTGCTGTGTTTGGGGGCTCGAGCCTTTTTTTCCCAGTGGGAATGCTTTATGCATTTTCCTTGCCTCTGGGTTGATGGGGTAGTTATGTAGGATTCACCTCCCCCCATTCCTAGCCCCTACCGAGAAGAGGCTACCCATTACGTGCCTAAAGCGTCACGGCGCCCTAACGCGCTCCTTGGAGACGACACCGTGCGTTGCAATCGCGAGGGAGGAGGGCTCGAGCCTGCTAGAGCTCAGCCTCAGTCAACACGCCCCCACTGCCCTAAGTAAACCTAGGCCTCAGTCAACACGCCCCCACTGCTCTAAGTAAGCCTCGGCCTCAGTCACACGACCCCACTGCCCTATGTAAGACTAGGCCTCAATGAGCACGCAACTATAGCCCCCAAGTAAGAGTAGAGTCAACACTGTCTTTAGCGCGCACTAACAAATCTTTGGATTTGTAAAAATTCTAGTGAAAGATTGGGTAAGCGAAAACTGGATAAAGGCGACATCTATCTTACTAATATTATAAACTAGCTTTATCCCGCGACTTCGTCCGCGCGGAATAAAAAATAGAAAACGGGGTAAAAATTATCCTATGTCCGTTTCCTGGTTCTAAGCTACCTCCCCATCAATTTTCAGTCAAATCGATTCAGCCGTTCTTGAGTTTAAAATAGTGTAACTAACACGACTTTCTTTTATATATATAGAAGATAGATGAGAATGATTAGATGGATGGATGGATGGATGGATTTGAAGTTATCTCCGGAACGACTCAAAAGCATATAATTATCCTGCGTAATCTTTATGATAAATTTAGATAGCAAAAAAAGTTCGCTTGTGGAAAACAACAGTACACTCTAGAAGTTTCAAGAACGTTACTTCGGCGCAACAGTTTCATTCCATAATTAAAGCCATAGAATACCTAAACTTTATCGCTTTAACATTTAAAAAAAATCACTTTAAACAGTATTAGGTTCATTTATTCATTTGTTTGTTTGATTCGTTTTTCAAATCGAAAACAACTTCGACAACCGAAATATTTGATCATACGAAATAAGACGACAAAATTAAATATTTCACATAAATAAACCTTATTACAATAGTATAAGGTTTATTTTAGTCATATCTACTTGTACAAGTATAAAACGGGGCGCAGTCCTAAAATGCAAATGGCTGCCGTATAAAATGGCTACCGCGATCCCAGCTGACGCAGTACCGGCCGGCGAACGCTCCTGGTTCCCGCCAAAACTCCTGTCAAACAGTGTGGCCACTCGATAAAAAATTTCTTTTTTAGGAAAATAAAAAAATCATTATGAGTGCGCTATTGATCATCATTGTCATCGCCCTAGTGGCTTATAAAATCTTCACCCGAAAAAATAAAACGTTGAAAACGTTCAAAGAAGGTTGTATAGAAATGACAGAGTTTAAGCAAGCACCAGGGCCAGTACCTTTGCCTGTAATCGGCAGTTTACATCTATTAGGAAAAAGAGAATCCCCTTTCCAGTCTTTCACTGATCTGGCGAAGAAATATGGCGATATCTTCAGTATAAAATTAGGAAGTAGCCAGTGTTTGGTCGTTAATAATCTGGAATTGATTAGAGAGGTGTTGAATCAGAACGGAAAATTCTTCGGAGGCAGACCAGACTTCTTGAGGTTCCACAAGCTATTCGCCGGTGACAGAAATAATTGTAAGTTTTTTTATATATATTTCAATTTTAATATTTCTCGTTGCTTGGATTTTTTTTTTCAGCCAAGATGTTTATTTTTTTATCATTTTCAAAATTTCTTCTGTCATAAGTCTGTTCGAAAAGTTACGAAAAATTTGTTATTCGACTTTTGTTAAATTTACTTTTTTTCTAATCTTATCTTAATTAATATAATATTAGAGTTGAAGAATTTGAAAACGAAAAAGGTTACGCGAAAACAGGAACAATTTTTATTAACAATAACTGGGGATTTAATTATTTTTATATACACATTTCTATATATAATAGGAATTATATCTCAATTTCTATATATTTTACTGAAAAAGTCAAGTTAAGTTTTTTAAATTTAAGCTCAAGTCACACAAAAAATATTTCCTTATAAAAAACTGCTTCGGAATAAAAAATGAATTTATTACTCACCATTTTAGACATAAATTTCATTCATTCACTTAAACAATTATAAAATCACAAAATATTTAAAAACACCTATAGATTGTCGTTTATTTAAATAATAAACAAAATTTCTCTTTAACTTTTCACCGTTAATAAACGTCATAGGACGTTTTATTTTTTTAATTTTCAATGTCAAGACAACACACGCCACAGGGCCCAAGTCCACAATAAACCTATGGCAGAATGCAACACGCAACCTTCGTCTTTGATATAATCTATGCATATTTTCATTGTTATGGTATAGATAAAAAAGTTCTCTATTGCGAAAGTTCCTAAGTTTTTTATAATTTTCTGCGATATAAGTTTTCAACTATACATTTATTTATAACCTAAAAATATTTTTTTAATTAAAAAATAAACGTGTAACATGTAAATTAAATTTAAATTAAGTCTAATAAATAAAATATTTAGTATTTTAGTAAATTTTACCAGAATATGGTGTCTTACTTGATTTTTTTTTAAATAATTAACAATTAAACTTATTCCCTAGTTTTGTAATTCATTAATATGACGACATATAAATTAATTTTACATCTTTTAAAACAATTTTCATATTATGTTTTACGTACTTTTTTATTACAAACAGTAACGCGCGACTTAGTCCATATGGAATTAAAAAAAATACAGCCTCTTTATATCTTAATAAAGATCTTTTCAAATCGGTTCGGTTTCTGAGCCTATTCAATGCAAGCAAAATATCAAATATTTTAAAAATGTAAGTAAACAGAAATACTCCAAAGAAAAAAAAACATGAATTAACATATATCATTAGTCATACTTTGTCATACGTGACCTATATGTATGGTAAAGATCTAGACCAATCCTGTGACACATATCCTGTGCATGACCTAATAAGTTAGGACACCCTTGTAAACCAAGACACCTAAATACATTAAGATATAACAAGTTTGGTTTAATTCATAAGAGGGAACGGAGACACAAGATTCTCGCACCTTCTAATAACATTTATAGAAAAGGTAAAATATTAAATTCCATTGGTTTATCACAAATATAACGAGCATTAATTTTATCTTACTAATATTGTAAATGTAAACATTTTGATGGATGGATGAAGAATGGATGGATGGATGGTTGTTATAAAGTATCTCAGTAACGGCTCAACGGATCTTCATAAAATTTGACACAAATGTTGAAATAGTCTGGAAGAACACACCTATAAAGTTTTTTTTAATTCCGCGCGGACGATACATCTATGCTAAATTCCAGCGAGATCTATGCAGCCTTTCTGGAGATACTTTTTACCAAACATCCATCCATACATACAAACATTCGCATTTATAATATAAGTAAAATTTCACAATTATCATCTTATTTCTTACTAATATTATAAATGCGAATGTTTTGATGTATAGATGGACGTTTGTTAGAAGGTATCTCTAGAACTGCTGCATAGAACTAGTTGAATTTGGTATAGATGTAGAACACAGTCTGGAAGAACACATAGGCTACTTATGATCCTAGAAATGTGTACGGTTCTTGTGGGATACGCAACGGAACATCACATCTTATTGAAATTTGGTACAGAAAATAGACTCGAAACACATGACATGACTTTTTTATAATAAAACTGCGGTCACAAAGTCCAGGCCTTTTGCTAGTTATCAATTTAAAATTTAATAATTTTTTTATGTTTGTTTCGACAAACATACTTGCAATTTAAATCCGCTATCGCTCATGATTTGGAGTACATCGTAATTTAACACTGTTGCAACGATAGTAAAAATAAAAACGCACTGGCGCCTTTTAATTGCATCAGGCGACATTTCACGTAACCTAATACTAAATAACAAAACTATGCCTAACTAACATCAGCATATTTTAACCTTGAATTGTTTTTTTTGTTGGAATCAAAGTAAATAAGGTTGGTAATAACTTAAAGGTTTAATATTTAATACTAGCTGTGACTCACGACTCCGTCCGCGGGGAGTTAAAAATTTAGTTAGTAGACTATGTGTTCTTCCAGACTATGTTTTACATCTGTACAAAATTTCATCGAGTTCCCTTGAGTCCTGCAGATATCTTGTAACAAGCATACATCTAAATATTCGCATTTATAATATTAGTAAGATTACCGTTGCTCGCGACGTCGTCAGCGTGAAGGAAAACATTAGCCCAAATTACTACGTTGTACATTAGCTACCTTCAGTTACCTTGAAAATCATTCCAGCCATTTCGGATTTGAGGACAAACAGAAATTCTAAAAATTTATTTTTCGATTTATTTTCGCGAAATATGCAATTTTTTACATTACACATAGAGACAATAAAATTTATTGTATAAAAGTTTCATAAAGTTTTTTTATTTGGACGGATATCTGTTGTCACGGAAGTCCAGAATGAATGAATTATTTTATTCTGTGATAAACCATAGACTACTTTTTTTTACACGCGTTCGATGTAATGGCCGACAGCTAGTTACAAATAAATGCCTACTAATATCGATTTGTTCTAATTATGTGAAATACGATATTTAGTACGCATTAACTTCTTCCTATTTACATTGTCAGCATGTAATAGTACACCAACCACGAGGTAACATCGAAAATTTTTTTTGACATAGTTTTTTTTTAATACGCAGGAAAATTATGCGTGTCACTGTTAGATTTATAATTATTATTTCATTTTTATAACCATTGATATTTTAAAACTAGGTTAGAACAATTTTTTTCTACGATTTAAATTGATCATTTGTAATAGATGTGTATAAGATGTTAGAAAGCGATTTAAATGCTTTCGTTAATTTAAAAAAGGCCAAAAACAACGATATGAAACATAAACTCATACTTAATAATAATAAACTCATTTAATCCATTCAGAAAGCAAACAATAATTAGAAAGTAAGCAATAATAATGTAAAAAAAAACAAACATGCTGAAAGGAGGAAAAAAACAAAAACTATATAAAAAGCAACAGGCATGTACATATTAATAAGTATAAAAAATCATACTATGTCAATATTATAAATAGTATACTTTGGATGGATATTTGTTACTACGCTTCTCTAAAACGGTTAACAGATCTCGATCACAGATGTAGAACATAGTAGGGAAGAAAACAAATTCGTTTTTTTTTTTGTTAATTTAGAACGGATTTCGTCTGCAAAAGCTAGCAGTTTATAAATCTATGCTCGCCATAGAATAAACACGTTCGTATAAATTTTAACAACATTTATAAGCGTATTTACGTTTAAAGCGAGGCCTTCATATAACACTTACTTTTACTAATATTATAAATGGAGAATATTTAGATGGATGGATGGATTGTTGTTTGAAGGTATCTCCGGAACGGCTCTACGGATCTTGATGAAATTTTTCACAGATGTAGAACATAGTCTGGAACAACACATAGGCTACTTATTAGGTTTTTTATTTTAATTCCGCGCGGAGTCACGGGCAAAAACTAGTAGTTAATAAATTAAAAGCTGCCGACACTTTTAACATTTTAACAACTACAGTTCGTCTATATTTGACACTTCAACTTCCCGCCAAAACTTTCCCTCCATAAGTCACGTCATATCATTAAAATCTTTGCTTTTGGAACGAAGTTCCTTATCGCGCGTTGTGAAAGGGGGCTAGACGGAAAAAATTCTTAGGAAAAGTTGTCACGACACTTTTTGCTATAGTAAGTATGTTAACGACGAATGAGCGCTACTTCACCATGGCAACGACGTGACAATATATAACGAAAATTCATAGAAATAAAATGTACTTCTTGTGAAGACTTAAGTTTTTTATTCATAGAATAAACATTGGTTCCTTCACTAATTAATCGAAAGGAACTTCGTTCCATCCGGGTGTCCCAACACACCTCTCAAGTTTTTTATCTATGATACCATGGAGCAAATTTACTTTTTTTTCGTCCAAAGAGTTTTTAACCTTGTATTATTAAGCCATAAATAAACGTAACATTTCCCTCGGCCGTGGTATGTACTTTTTCCTTCACGCACTGATTGCCTTACCGCATCATTACACGATGCATTTTGAATTTTATTTGCTTCTTACACGAGTTGCATCACGTTGAAATTATCCGAGCGTGATTTCTTATTTTTTGCTCCGAGCTTAGACCAGTGATTCGTAAATTGCAGACCTAGTCTAGTCAGTACATTTGGCTGTTCTTGAAAACATTTGTTCTGACAAAAACCCTTATTTTACTAATTATAAATACGAATGTTTGGATGGATGTTTGTTGATACGTATCTCCAGAACGGCTCAACGGATCTTGATGAAATTCAGCACAGAGGTAACATGGCTGGAAGAACATGTGGGCTACTAATTAAGGTTTTTTGTGTATATTTATTTATTTTAATTTGATGGTTTCTAAAGTATTCCAGACCCGTTGTAATCCATTGTAAGTCCGATTTGGTAGATGGCGGAAATAAAGTTTAGGATTCACCAGTTGAAGTAATATAATAATCTATATATATAAAAGAAAGTCGTGTTAGTTACACTATTTATAACTCAAGAACGGCTGAATCGATTAGACTGAAAATTGGTGGACAGGTAGCTTAGAACCAGGAAACGGACATAGGATAATTTTTAACCCGTTTTCTATTTTTTATTCCGCGCGGACGGAGTCGCGGGTAAAAGCTAGTAATAAATAAAGTAACGAGTAACATTTTAAAAGGGGTCTATGAGTGAGTCCGTCTGTTCAGTTGAAGGCATATAGTCGGCTTGTAGTTTGAGAATCTTAGGCAAAGATGGTAGACTTTTTTGCTTAGACACGTTCAATGTTGCTATACTAGATATAAATAAACACCATAGATTTAACAAGACTATAATTACCCGACTAAATCGAAGGGTAATATTTTGTTTTTAAACGACTGAACAAGTGAAGTGTCATTCGATTTGTATTTCATAGGCATACGTCGAGTTTTTCGGTTTTAATTCGCTGTCTCACGCGACTCTGTCCGTGTGGAATTAAAAAAAAAAACTTAATGAGTAGCCTATGTGTTCTTTCAAACTATGTTCTACATCTGTGCCAAATTTTATCGAAATCCGTTGAGCCGTTCTGGAGATAACTTCAAACAAACATCCATACATCCATCCAAACATTCGCATTTATAATTTTGCAATAAAATTATAGCAACCGATCAAGCCGAGGTCCCCTCTCGGGGGCCTTTGCGCCCAGTCACTCCATGGAGTGTCCACCGAAGCGACCTAAGAGCTCGGTGACCTCCCAATCCGGTAATTATAACGAAGTAACAGCCCGAGCCGAGGCTCCTGAGGGAGCCCTCGAGCCTTGTTACTCTTAAACGAGGTTTAGGCTAAGCGCCACCTGCGCCCGGCCACCTCAAGCCCGGTGAAACTGTAAATGCCTCTTCAAGGCAAACAGTGACTACTAAGTCACAAAAAAAAATCGCATTTGTAATATTAGTAAGATTTTTTAATTAGTTAGAAAAGTTTCCCGCGATTTCGTCCGCGCGGTTTAAAATTCTAGTAATAAACATAGCTTATGTCACCCGGGTATAGTGTAGCTTTTTAATAGTGAAAGAATTTTTCATATCGTTTCGGTAGTTTCTGAGTATATTCAATACAAACAAACAAACAAATCTTTTCTTCTTTAAAATATTGGTATCTAATATATAAAATTCTCGTGTCACAGTTTTCGTTCCCGTACTCCTCCGAAACGGCTTGACCGATTCTCATGAAATTTTGTGAGCATATTCAGTAGGTCTGAGAATCGGCCAACATCTATTTTTCATAACCCTATTAAGTTTTTTTTAACTGCGCGCGGACGGAGTCGCGGGCCACAGCTAGTATATTAATAAAATTATTTATTCAGACTACTCAGTCTTTTTTTACATTATCTTTTTCTTAAGCTATCTTTTTTTTTGTCCACAGCATTAGCCCTCTGCGATTGGTCAAATCTTCAACTGCGAAGACGTAATCTTGCACGTCGCCATTGCGGTCCTAAACAACACACAGATAATTTCTCACGCATCGGATCTGTGGCTACATTTGAATCAATTGAATTGTTACAAACATTGAAACATATTACCAGGAATACAGAAAGCAGTATTAATATAAAACCTTTACTGATGATGAGCGCAATGAACATGTTTTCCAATTATATGTGTAGCGTACGTTTTGATTCAGAAACAGATGTGGAATTTAAAAAAATCGTAGACCATTTCGATGAAATATTCTGGGAGATTAATCAAGGTTACGCTGTCGACTTCTTACCATGGTTGGCTCCGTTCTACAAGAAGCATATGGAAAAATTATCCAACTGGTCACAAGATATTCGATCTTTTATACTATCTAGAATTGTTGATCAAAGAGAGATTAATCTAGATACAGAAGGACCTGAAAAAGATTTTCTAGATGGTCTTCTAAGAGTGTTACATGATGATCCTAATGTTGATAGAAATACTATTATTTTCATGTTAGAAGATTTCTTAGGTGGCCATTCTTCTGTTGGTAATCTTGTCATGTTGTGTTTAGCAGCTGTTGCAAGAGATGCTGATGTTGGTAAGAAGATTAAAGCTGAAATCGATGGTATAACTAAAGGAAAACGAGCTGTCACTCTTTCGGATAAAATCAACCTTCCTTATACTGAAGCGACAATACTGGAATCTCTTAGATATGCATCATCACCAATTGTACCACATGTGGCAACTGAACCGGCTGTAATCGCTGGTTACGGCATCGAAAAAGGTACTGTCGTATTTATAAATAATTACGAATTGAACACATCAGAGAAATATTGGGATGAACCTGAGAAATTTGATCCTAATAGATTTTTGGAACGCAACAAAATCCGTGTACGACGAAATTCGTTATGCGATTCTGGAATGGAGTCCGACAGCGAAAGATCTACTCCGATAAACAAGACATCAGATACTGAGAAAGAAGTTGTTAATGTCCGAAAAAATATTCCACATTTCTTGCCATTCAGTATCGGGAAAAGAACTTGCATCGGACAGACTTTAGTTACGACGATGAGTTTCGTTATGTTCGCAAATATTATTCAGGAATTTGATATAAGAGCTGAAAATATAGAAGATCTAAAACAAAGGCCGGCGTGCGTCGCATTACCTAAAGAAACTTTCAACCTGTACCTTTTACCACGAAAACATTAGACTTAAAACTACAGATAAACTTCACTGGTCCGGTGAGACGCGCTCTCGCTTAGTTCTGCCAGAAAATATCGACTACTTAGATAAGAAATTGAGTGCCGGTAGCACCGGGTCAGATTAGTTTGTCTGTCTATATTTTTTGTATATAATCACTCTGGATGGCCATTACGGGATTTTTTTTATCGATTTTTTTTGTCGAATATGTCCCACCCGATGTGAAATGAAATTAGTGAATTATCTTTTTTTTTTTTAATCGATTTTGTAATAATTGTGAATCTTTTTAATTATTTTTAAATTAAATATAAAAATTAAATCAATTTTAGTGAAAATTTATCATTTGTTATTTTTAGGAATGTTATGATTTTTTTTAATTAGTTTTTATTCTTAAATTGACAGATAATAAAACCGTATGGCCATAGAGTATCGCTCAAATTATTTATTAATCGTAATAAACGATTTTTTTTATAGTTTTTCGGCTATCAACAATTCGGGTGCGCAACAGAAATAAAATAGATGGAAAGATTAAAAAAAAATAATTTATAAATTTTAAACGACTGCTTTTTGTTTAGTGGATTTCGAGTTAGTTTTTTCTTTATTTTCTTTACCATGCTGGCATGGATTTTTATGTCATTATTTTATCTGTATAAGACAAATATTTAAGACAGATTAAAAATACTTTAAAAAATCATTAAAAGTTCTTTATTTATAAAATTAATTAATGCGATGAAATAAATTAGCATTTCTATAAAGTTTCTAATACTTTATATCTATATTAATATATGTTTAATAATTCATATCTATTTTTTAATAACAGCATTTATATCTGTCTAAATACCAAAACTAAATTGTTAAAATTATGAAATATTCAAAATTAACTTTTTTATGTTTTTTTTTATATTTAAAAGTATTCGACAAATGGCATAATTATTACATTTCGAATTTATATTTTTCTTTATAAAATACATTTGTAATTTTTCTTTTTTTAATCTGTGGTAGTAGTATTTTTAATTATGTCAAAGTAGCTCTATATGTTCGTAAAAGATGCATTTTTGTATTAGCGTTTATTTCGATATTTGATGAGCTTCGGAACAAAAACTGATTGTTTTTTTTTGTTTATTGTTTTTTGTGAGAAAAGTGTGAAAATAAAATTCATGCTTCACAAATTACTTGACAATATAAAAAAAAATCAAAATGTAACCAATGAGTTTTTGTTCGGACGCTCTACATTTATCAGTTATATTTTTTTATGTAAGTAGTTAGTACATAGAATCATTGTGATTGGTAGAATGTTTAAATTATAAATTTTGCAATTGATGTTTCGTCTTTTCTTTCTTGCTAATTTATTTTGACAGGTACAAAAAAAGCGGGAAAACATGGCAGCTTTTTTAACAACTTCAATTTTCATTTTAAATTAATTACTTACCCAGAATTTAAATATAACTTATCTCCATTTTTTAAATAAGAGATACGATAATTAAAGAAATGGTACGATAATGGGGACTCACCTTTACTTACAACATTTTTTAT